>NC_043006.1:14275996-14278496 GCF_006345805.1 Octopus sinensis | reverse complement strand
TGAGCCTGGATGCGCATTCATCCATCTGTCGATGCTCTTGGTGTCGGGGGTTGACCTACTTTCTCTTCTGTGGGTCTTACGAATAGCAAAGGACCACGTTTCAGACTTCTCCCATCTTGCGAGCTCTGGGATGAAGACCATTCGCTCAACAGTAACAGTAACAGCAGCAACCACAGCAATGTATTGGTTGAGAGGACAGCCACTCCCTCTGGTCACCAGCAGGGGATTTTACAGCTTACTACTTACTATATGACTACCTACATTTTAGAAAAGAAAGCGGAAGTGATCAGATGGTGCTGGAAAGAGATAATAATAGTGGTGATAAGGTGTGTGTGTAACCCCCTTTGGTCAGACACTGACCATGGGCTTGCACCTAGAGAGTTACCCTCTGAGGCACAAGTCTGGGCAAGGTTGTTTTATGGAAGACCAGCAGTCGCCCATGCATACCACTCTCCCCTCTCCATGCCACCAGTGTTATCCAAGGGAAAGGCAAGGGCCGATACAGCTTGGCACCTGTGACGTAACTCATTTCTACAGCTGAGTGAACTGGAGCAATGTGAAATAAAGTGTCTTGCTCAAGAACACAACATGCAGCCCGGTCCGGGATTTGAGATCACAACCTCACGATCGTAAGCTCGACACTCTAACCACTGAGCCACGCGCCTTCATGGTGATAAGGTATCCAAGTGGTTTCTCAAGTTTCCCAAGGTGAGCAGAAGTGAGAGTGATAGAGGAACTCCAGGAGAATGGGTGGGTGAGGTTAAGAGTGTATGGGAGAATGAGAGATGGGAATGGGTGAAGGGGGAGGGGGGAATATGCAACAACAGTGAATATTGGGTAGTGTTGGAGGATGGAAGTAGTGAAAGGTGGATTGGGAATGGGGTGGAATGACCAATGATGCATGAGTTGGGGTAGGGGGAGGATAAGATGATTGACACTGCAGAAAAAAATGGTGGGGTTAGTGGTAGTGGAATATGATGTTTAATTAAATTCTTTTACATCGTCATCATCATTGCCATCATCATCGTCGTCGTCATCATCATTGTCATCATCACCATCATCATCACCACCTCCACCACCACCACCACCACCACCACCACCACCACCACCACCGCCGCCGCCGCCACCACCATCATCATCATCATCAAAATCATCATCATTGTCGTCATCATCTTTTAGCATCTGTTTTCCATGCTAGCAATGGGCAAGACAGCTTGACTGGTGCTGGTAAGCTGGAGAGCTGCACCATTCTGTTTTGGCTTGGTTTCTACGGCTGGATGCCTTTCTTAATTCCAACCACTCCACAGAGTGTACTGGGTGTCTTTTACATGTCACCAACATGGGTGTCTTGCACGTGTCACCAGCACAGATACCTTTTACATGTCACTGAAAATATGAAGCAGTTTTGGATTTATCTATAGGCTGAACCCTAGAATCGCAAAACTCAGGTGACCTGTTGTCAATGTGTCAATATTTTTGACCTGTTGTCAATATTTTGACACTGTCAGAAGTCTTTTGAGGGAGGCCTCAATGTGTCAAAATTTTTGTCAATGTGTCAATATTTTTGACACTGTCATTAGTCTTTTGAGGGAGGCCTCAATGTGTCAATATTATTGTCAATGTGTCAATATTTTTGACACCGTCATAAGTCTTTTGAGGGAGGCCTCAATGTGTCAATATTTTTTGCACTGTCATAAGTCTTTTGAGGGAGGCCTCAATGTGCCAATATTTTTGTCAATGTGTCAATATTTTTGACACCGTCATAAGTCTTTTGAGGGAAGCCTCAATGTGTCAATATTTTTGACACTGTCATAAGTTTTTTGAGGGAGGCCTCAATGTGTCAATATTTTTGTCAATGTGTCAATATTTTTGACACCGTCATAAGTCTTTTGAGGGAGGCCTCAATGTGTCAATATTTTTGACACTGTCATAAGTCTTTTGAGGGAGGCCTCAGTGTGTCAATATTTTTTGTCAATGTGTCAATATTTTTGACCTGTTGTCAATATTTTTGACCTGTTGTCAATATTTTTGACACTGTCTTTTGAGGGAGGCCTCGGAAAAAGCACAACCTAAGGCTTCTCTTCATCTAAATCTGGTTCTGAAAGCAGCATGATTGAGCAACAGAGGAACTGAAACATTTATTAATTCCAGTCAGATTTGGTTTTAACCCTATCAATGTCAATCTGCCCAAGGCATAACTTACAAAATCCCTTATGTCTTTTATATGTTTGTACTGGAATTAAAACTTTCATCGCATATTTATTATATACCAACCATTTGTTAAGTTAGGTTCTATACACTAACTTTATGTACCAATTAATGAAAAATTTAATTATTTCATTAAATCCTTTCTCATTGATAACTATTATTGGAATATATGAGCAGTGTGTCTTGTTAGAAATGTGGTAACAAGAGGTTAAATAATAGTTTAACAATAAAAACGTACTAATTTGCCAGTCTATTTATGCACACACACACACACTCACACGTGTGTGTGTAT
>NC_043006.1:14168496-14273496 GCF_006345805.1 Octopus sinensis | reverse complement strand
TAAGGTTCTGTCAAGTGCATTTTTAATGTCGACATCATGAGTTGTTTAATGCCACCAAGTTCAACATCTCTTCCATCACAGTTACATCAGAAGAGACATAAGGAATAAATACTGCCAGTTGTGGGTTGTCTTGTATGTCTGCTAGGAGGCACAATGGCTCAGTGGTTAGGGCAGCGGACTCGCGGTCATAGGATCGTGGTTTCGATTCCCAGACCAGGCGTTGTGAATGTTTATTGAGCGAAAACACCGAAAGCTCCACGAGGCTCCGGGAGGGGATGGTGGTGATCCCTGCTGTACTCTTTCACCACAACTTTCTCTCACTCTTACTTCCTGTTTCTGTTGTACCTGTATTTCAAAGGGCCGGCCTTGTCACTCTCTGTGTCACGCTGAATATCCCCAAGAACTACGTTAAGGGTACACGTGTCTGTGGAGTGCTCAGCCACTTACACGTTAATTTCACGAGCAGGCTGTTCCGTTGATTCAGATCAACCGGAACCCTCATCGTCGTAACCAATGGAATGCTTCCATTCCATGTCTGCCGATTCATCAAGGGTTAAGCTGAATGCAAGAGAATTTTAAAAATCATTGTGCATTTTACCTGCAACATCAGGACTGATCTGAGAGAGGTATGCCTCTCTGTAGTATGGCGTGAAACTGGTGTTTGTGCTATTAGTCACTGAAATCTTGTGTTATTTGGATCTAACACTGCTACAACTTCAGCTATATTCTTTTAAACAAATTTGCCATTAGAATATGGGCATTTAGCACGAGCAATATTACACGAAATAACAAAACTGGCTTCAGTCGTATCAACTTCCTTACTGAACGTTGTCAACAATGCTCACTGGTTATTTATTGATGATTTTTACACAGTTAACTTGTTTTTCCTTAATTCTGATTTAGTTGGATAGTCATAGAAAAAGCTTTTGTGATTTGTTTCATAGTGGCATTTCAAGTTACTGGCTTTGTAATGACTGAGTGAGAAACAGTAACAATCCAATTATGTAACTCTACACTTATCAGAGCAGTTGCCATTCTTCATTCCATGACAGCTACCTCTGATGAGTGTAGGGTTACATAATCAGATTGTTACCTAACACTCCAATGATTCCCTTGCGCGAAACCGATTGTTAAGATTGGTCATAATGGATATATAATACTGTACATTTTGGATAATATACCCACTCTTTTGACAGATATACGAGAGCATTTTTTCCTGACTTATGGACTCTTAGACGACTTACACACAAACACACATGCACACACAAATATAATCATCTTTGTCATTTTAACTTTCACTTTTCCAAGCTTGCATGGGTCAGATGACATTTATTGAGGTAGTTTTTCCATGGTCAAAAGCCTTTCTTATTACCAACCCTCACCTGTTTACAAGCAAAATAGTATTTCTCCGTGACCAGACATGTTTCTCCAGAATATTTGAAATAAACGACACCACTTATATATATATCAGTTGAATAAAGAATGCAGAATATGCCAGTTGGTGCACAACTGAGGCAGCGAATGAACATGCAAGGGCATATACATGAATGCAAGAGAAAATCCTGCAACTGTGGAATAAGCTGTGGTGAGTGAGTGTTTGTATTCTCAATCCATAATATCAGCAAAAGTTTTCTTGCAGGATTGCATTTTGTGTGAAATGCCTTGAAAAGAGTGCAGAAGTGAATTGTGTCTGGCGTTGCTGTCGTGGACATTTGCTAAGATTAGTCAGAATGATGACAGTGTGGCATGTTGGCGTACTGAGGGACAGGAATTAAGTTGCAGTGTATTTATGCGTTGTGATCCTGAATTTTGTAGGGGATGTATGGCACATGGTTTTGAGAATAGAGTTTCAATGCTTTAAAACAGTCTGAATAATTGAGATCAGTCATGTCCTTAATTCTTTTAGTGAATGCTCTTTGGGGTGATTCAATTCTCAAAATGTTTTGTTTTGTGTGGAGAGACCACAGGGGGGCAGCAGTATTCTAGGTGTGGCCACACAGCCTCAGACTCAACACAGGGGCCTACATCAAGTGCCTGGAGGAGGTAGTGCTGCCCTGGGCCAAGAGGGTGGTTGCTGGAAGACCCTATGTCTGGCAACAGGACTCTGCACCGTGCCACACAAGCAGAAGAACCCAGTCATGGCTGTCAGACAATTTCTGTGACTACATCACCCCTAACATCTCACTACTTAACTCCTCAGACTGCAACTCCCTTGATTATTATGTGTAGGGTGCAGTTAAGTGAGAGAGCAACAAAACTCCTTGTAACACCAAAGATGAACTGAAGGCAAAGATTATGGCAGCATTCACCAACTTAAACAAGGAGACTGTCCAGAAGAGTTGCAAGAGATTCTGAAGTCATCTTGAGGCCGTGGTCAAAGCCAATGGCGATTTTATTGGATATATTTACTCTTTAGTATTTCAAGATATTTTTATGTAATTTTGGAAATATATCTGTTGAAATGAAATGTCAGTGTTATTTTCATTTTTGTGTAATTTAGACAACGATTTTTTCATCACACCCTATATATCTTATAATAATATATATATATATATATATATATATATTATATATTCATAATAATAAATATATAATACTAATAATCATAATAGTAATAATAATAATAATAATCATAATAATAATAATAATAATAATAATAATAATAATAATAATAATAATAATATCAAGAGTTGCAGGGAAAGTTGTCTGGAGGCTGTAGTTGTCCAACCTATGCCAGTATGGGAAGTAGACATTGGCTAATGATGATGATGAGAAATATATATAGTGACTGAGAGGGAGAGGAGTTAGATAGATAGATAGATATGTATGTGTGAGTATATCGTTGTTGTTGTCGTCATCGTCATCGTCGTCGTCATCATCATCATCATCACCACCACCACCACCATTATTATTATTATTAGTTTTATTATCATCATTATTTTTATTATTATTTTGTGTCCTTTTTTTTGTGTAACTTCAATTCTTAATCTATCTCTGACATTTCAAGAATGAAAGAATATAATCCAGGTTTCTCGGGGCACTGGGCCACTTGGTGTTGAATAGGTATACTATTAAATTAGTATCTAATTCTCTCACCCTTATTAATTAATTATAATTATGCTGCATTTATTTCTAAATGTAGTATCTGTTTCCGTGAAAGTTTGGCGCGCTGTTGGTAGGGGCATTTGAATTATAACGTCGGATGTAATCAATTGAACCACACGTGTATTTATCGTTATGGTAAAATCTGGCGTGTGATTGAGTGGATTTCATCCAGATAGTTTTGGCTGAGGAGCTACAAGTGAGTTATTGTGAGTAAAATTACATTTAATTCATTAATAGCAAAACAATTGTCCCAAAATAATCTGTATTTTTGTTATTTTTTATTTGCCCTGTTCGTGTGAGCTAACAATCGTACTGACTTTCATGGGAAACATGTATTTTTGTGGTTGAAACCTATTGGATCTATTACTAGTGCTAGAGTGAGCCACATAGTGACCACTCTCTTATATTTATTATTATCTAAGTTCTATATTCTGAAATTATTGATTCACACCTTAATATTAAGAGAATTGTTCATACTTGTTCACAAAGAATGGTAGAAGTAAAAGATTATTGAAAATATCTTGCAAAATATAATTAGGAATTAAGAAAAAAAACCCCACCAAAACCAAAAATAATTGGGAACTACAATATTATTAATAAATACAAAATTATTAAAAAATATAATTAACAATATCAAAAAATCACTTCAAAATTCCAGCTGAAAATAACCAAAAATAAGTGAAATGAGATCTATTTATCATTTAACATTTTATCAATGAAATCTTAGATTTGTACAAGGTAGCCATGGTGAAGTAAGTTTTACACCTTCAGTTGATGTCTATGATGATGTATGAATTATATATTATCAAGGTACAGGCATGGCTGTGTGGTTTAGAAGTTCATTTTTCAACCTCATGGATTTGGGTTTAGTTTCATTGCATGGCAACATGGGCAAGTGCTTTCTAATATAGCTCTGGTTTGATAAAAAAAAACAACTTGTGAATGGATACGGTAGACAAAAATTGAAAGAAGCCCATTGTGTGTGTGTGTGTGTGTGTGTGTGTGTGTTAAACATCAGAAATGTACAAAAAAAAAATAGACTCCCTCAAATGTTAGGAGGGATCCTTAGAAGTAGTAGACAGGTTCTTATTTCTTTATTGCTCACAAGGGGCTAAACATTGAGGGGACAAACAAAGACAGACAAAGGGATTAAGTCGATGACATCGACCCCAGTGTGTAACTGGTACTTAATTTATCAACGCCGAAAGGATGAAAGGCAAAGTCGACCTTGGCAGAATTTGAACTCAGACCGTAACGGCAGACGAAATACCGCTAAGCATTTCACCCAGGTTCTGTTACTTAGGTGACCAAGTTACTAGTGGGGGAAGTTGTTCTGAAAGCATAGCTGCTAGAATAAGAATAGGTTACAGGAAGTTCAGAGAGCTACTACCTCTGTTAGTAACAAAGGACTTCTTCCTTAGAGTCAAAGGCAGGTTGTATGATGCCCATGGCAGTGAGACATGGGCTGTGGCTATTCAGGATATGCAAAGTTTGGAAAGAAATGAAGCCAGTCTGCTCCGCTGGATGGGCAGTGTCAGTGTACACATATGACAGGGTGTAAATGATTTGAGAGAAAAATTGGGTCTACAAGGCATTAAATGTAGTGTGCAAGAGAGGACTGCAATGGTATGGGCATGTAATCATCATCATCATCATCATCATCATCATCATCGTTTAACATCTGCTTTCCATGCTAGCATGGGTTGGATGGTTCGACTGGGGTCTGGGAAACCAGGAGGCTGCACCAGGCTCTAGTCTGATCTAGCAGTGTTTTTACAGCTGGATGCCCTTCCTAATGCCAACCACTCCGTGAGTGTAGTGGATGCTTTTTACGTGCCAGGCGAGGCTGGCAATGGCTATGATCGGTTGGTGCTTTTTACGTGCCACCGGCACGGAGGCCAGTCAGGGCGGCGCTGGCAACGGCCACGTTCAGATGGTACTTTTATGTGCCACCGGCACTGGTATCACAACTACAATTTCCATTGATTTCAATGTGTATGAATGAAGAGAGTTGCATCAAGAAGTGCCAATCTCTAATTGCACAGGGAACATGTGGAAGGGGTGTAAACCCAGGTAGATGTGGGATGAAGTGGTGAGAAAGGATCTACGGATGTTGGGACTCACAGAGGAGATGACAGGGGACCAAGACTCCAGGCAGTTTGCTGTGCTTGAAAAGACACATCAGATGCATCAAGTAACAGCATGTATGTATATATAGGTGCAGGTGTCATTATGTGGCTGTGTGGTAAGAAGTTTGCTACTTAACCACATGGTTCTGGGTTCACTCTCACTGCATGGCACTTTGGGCAAGTATATTCTACTGTACTTCAGGGCAGATCAAAGCTTTATGAGTGGATTTGGTAAATGGAAACTAAAAGAAGCCTGATGTATATATAATATACTCTTTTACTTGTTTCAGTCATTTGACTGCGGCCATGCTGGAGCACCGCCTTTAATCGAGCAACTCGACCCGGGACTTATTCTCTGTAAGCCCAGTACTTATTCTATCAGTCTCTTTTGCCGAACCGCTAAGTGATGGGGACATAAACACATAAATGTTAGCATGGCAGGCGAAATGCTTAGCGGTATTTCATCTGTCTTTATGTTCTGAATTCAAATTCTTCTGAGGTCGACTTTACCTTTCATCCTTTCGGGGTCGATAAATTAAGTACCATTTGTGTACTGAGGTTGATCTAATCAACTGGCCCCCTCCCCCAAAATTTCGGACCTTGTGCCTAGAGCAGAATAGAAAAGAAAAGAAAAGAATATTTGGTTTTACTTTATTATTATATATTATACAACTCCATGCCACAAGCAAACCAGTCCTATTTTTTGCACAGATATTCTAAAAAGGATTTGGAGTGGTTTCTTCTACTGAACCTGAGTCTAAAAAATTTGGTAAAGTGCATTGCTTCTAAGCATAATGGCATATATATATATAAATATATATCATGAAGAATCCAGATGTGATGATGCATTGGAGAAATGAATGAGTGAAAAACAATATTGATTGCTTATTAAAAATGGCCACTTATTTATAGCCTTGTATTGATCCTTACAGTGTTGAAGATAACTTCTTATAGTTGTTTGTTATTGCAAACGAATTATCTTTAGGTCTATTCTTCATTGCATGTGTCAGCTTCATCTGTGAATTACTACTACTAAAGAGAGAGAAAGTAATGAAATCTAGGGAAGAAGAGAGGGTGATAGATCTACTCTTGTACATTGATCAGAATACTGAGAGAGTTGTGCTTCATGGCTGGACACTGTGTGGCCAAAGACGAGGAGCTGGCTTCTGGTTGTGTATTTATATTCATCGTATAGAGGATTTCTCCTCTCTAATCAGCTTTGGTTGATGAATGCTTTGAGAAAGATCAAGAGGTTGGCTTATTCTGTCATCCTGTACTCCCCTTGTTGCTATTGAAATGGTATATGCCGGCTGTGTGAGCAAGTAGTTGTTTTAATGGTGGAACAAACAGGGGAATTCCATTGGAAAAAGTTCTAATCGATTTTCTCGGTAATTATGGGGGCTATGAAAAAAATCCAAACCGCATTCCAATCTATGTACCTGTCTCCACATGTGTGCCATTCATCACATGAATTCACCCAGCCGCTTGGCTGTGAACCTCAAGACAAGAAAGAATGCAACAATCACTCATGTCCAATTTATATTATATACTAGCAGCTAAGCCCGGTTTCACCCGGTCTGTTGGAATAATGTGGCTGTGTTCATTTTCAGTTAGACATAATCTATAACAACATTTCTCAACCATATCATTTTGTGTCCCCTGTTTCGATTGGAGCCTCCAGCTGTATGAACATTTCCTGACCCCACCCCGTCAGAAAACAGCTTCTAAGCAACTGGTTGTTTTAATGGCAGAAGAAAGAGGGAAATTCCATTAGAAAAAGATTTAATCGATTTTCTTGGTAAGTATGGGGGTTAGGGAAAAACTACAAACCGCATTTCAATCTATGCACCCGTCCCCACATGTGTGCCATTTTTCACGCAAATCCACCCAGCCGTTTGATTGTGAACCTCAAGACAAGAAAGAATACAACGATCGCCCATGTCCAATTTATACTATAGATGACTCTGTATTGCTACAGTTTATAACTTGCTCAGAGATTTAATATATATTTCTTTATTGCTCACAAGGGGCTAAACACAGAGGAGACAAACAAAGGGATTAAGTCAACTACATCGACCCCAGTGCGTAACTGGTACTTTATTTATCGACCCCGAAAGGATGAAAGGCAAAGTCGACCTCGGCGGAATTTGAACTCAGAACGTAGCGACAGACGAAACACTGCTGAGCATTTCGCCCGGCGCGCTAACGATTCTGCCAGCTCGCCACTGAGATTTAATATAGATTATTTCTCCTTTCTCGAGATGAGCGACAGTTTGTCACTGGAAAAAGCATATAGTATTTTGCGAGTGGAATGAGTTATCATCAGTAGCTGGTGATTAACACACGCTAAGGACAAGTAACCACCAAGAAACTCAAGTCTGTGTGTATCATGTAAGGGTAGAGATGGAATCAATGACCACCCCTTGCAAATACTTATCGGACACAGAATGTGTGTTGTTAGCCAGCTGGAAGAGATGTCTTTCTGGGGCTACAAACGTCAGTAGCACTGTCCTGTATAGGACACCACACTTGGTTGGCAATTATATGTATATGTATATGTATTGCTACTGTTTATATCTCACACAGAGATTTAATATAGTATATATATATATATATATACTAGCAGTATCGCCCGGCGTTGCTCGGGTTTGTAAGGGAATAACTATAAAGCATTTTTAGAGAGTTATAGCCAAAAACTGGAAAAAAAATTATGGTAAATTTTTTTTTTAGTTAAAAAGGTCGAGTTGCGTCCCCTAGACAGTCTGTGGTTTGTGTTTCTGATTCTCGACCCCATGTCGAATTTATCGATTTTTTTCAGAACTGGGGGAACTTTTCAAAATTTTCGCTACGTTAGTTTTGAATTATGACATTGGGCTATGTGTGTGTCAAGTTTCATCAGAATCGGTTGAAAGCCGTGGTCAGGGTGAGGGTACAACCTAACAGACACACAGAAACACACACAGACAAACTGCCGTTTATATATAGAGAGATATATCATCATCATCATCATCATCATCGTTTAATGTCCATTTTCCGTACTAGCACGGGTTGGACGGTTCGACCGGGGTCTGGGAAGCCAGGGGCTGCCCCAGGCTCCAGTCTGATCTGGCAGTGTTTCTACAGCTGGATGCCCTTCCTAACGCCAACCAGTCCGCGAGTGTAGTGGGTGCTTTTTACGTGCCACCTGCACAGGTGCCAGAGGGGTCTGGCATCGGCCACGTTCGGATGGTGATATATATATATATATATATATATATATATTTCTTTTATTTCTTTTACTTGTTTCAGTCATTTGACTGCGGTCATACTGGAGCACCACCTTAAGTTGAACAAATCGACCCCAGGTCTTATTCTTTGTAAGCCTAGTACTTATTCTATCGGTCTCTTTTGCCGAATTGCTAAATTATGGGAATGTAAACATGCTAACATCAGTTGTCAAGTGATGGTAGGAGGAACAAACACAAATACATACATATATATTGGGTCATCCTATAAATATTGCAGTTTTTTTATAGTTTTATTTTTCAATATTAAGATAAACAAAGTTCTTGTTTAATCTAAAATATACTCTTCCTCATTTTCTACAATGTGCTTCCATCTATCAGTAGAGATGCAAAGTTCCTCTTCCAAAATTCACTTGTCCATGGTGAAAAATACTCCTCCAGTACTGTTCTGACCTCATCTACAGAATTCCTATTTTTTCTGTCCAAATGATTTTGAAGACTGCAGAATAAATGATAAACAGATGGGGCAACGTCCAGAGAATATTGTGGGTGGGACAACATTTTCCATTCAAACTGCTCCAGCCTTTGGAATGTCATCCTCACTGTAAGTGGCTGAGTATTATCCTGATGGAAGAACACCTTTCATCTTGAAACCAAAGATGGTCATTTTTCTTCTGGCGCTGACTTAAGCCGCTCAAGCTGCTTGCAGTAGATCTCCTTTGTTATTGTTTGATTTGGGTTTAAAAGTCCAAAGTGGACTAAACCTTCCATATCCCACCAAACAGATAACAACACCTTACTTGGGTGAAGACCTTTAGCCTGGGGTGCTGGTGTTTCTCCTTTTTTTACTCACTATCTTCAGGGTTTGACATTTTTATAGAGAATCCATTTCTCCGCACCAGTGGGATTATGTTCCACTAGGGTTTGCAGGACATCCTTGTCGAGCACTACAGATCTTCCAGGACAAGGCTTGTCTTCAAGGCTGTAGTTTCCAGCTCAGAATTTCTGGAACCACTGTTGACACTGGCTCGTGCTTATTGTTTGATCCCCATAGACTGCATTAACATTCCTCACATTTTGCGTTGCGTTGTTACCTTTATTGAACTCATAAAGTAAAATACGCTGAATATGCTCCTCTGTCACTTCTATAGTAGCTTTGAAAAAATACCTGTTAAAATCGAACTGCACTCTTCAAAACTAGCAGTAAGAATAAGTACAAAGTAAAATTACTACCTGCTTTTATAGCAAGTCAATGCAAGTAGTTTATCATGTCCTTCTCCGACTTTTAGTTCATGCAATTGAAAAAATTGCATTATTTATGGGATAACCCAATATACATATAATGGACGTCTTTCAGTTTCCATTTACCAAATCCACTAACAAAGCTTTGGTCGGCTCAAGACTACAGTAGAAAACACTTGCCCAAGGTGTCACACAGTAGGACTGAACCCGGAACCATGTGGTTCGAAAGCAAACTTCTTACCACACAGCCACTCCTGTGCCTTTAGTCAAAGTAGTATTAAAAATTTTTCAAGTTTTACTCACATGTTATCTGTTTATGTCCCATTCTGAAGTAAACCACACTTGACTGAAATATAATCACAGACCACCTTGAGTAACACTGCACTATATGGTCATTTACTTTGCTAGAAGTGATGTGCCAATTTATCCAATTGTCTAATCAACTTATTCATTTAATCAACGTATAAGTTACCAATAAGGTCTAGAATCAAAGGGCCTTTGAGTTAATCTAGCAAAAACCAAAGTTTTAGTAAGTAGGAAAGCAAACAAATCACAAATCCCTTCAGGTAGATGGGCCTGCTTGATCTGTAGAAAAGGTGTATGTAGAAATTCCTTAAGATGTACCTGGTGCAAGCTATGACACATAAAAGGTGCAGCAATATCAGAGGAAGGTTAACAGGGAAAATAGTTTTTGTGTATAGATGGTGCACAGGTGCAATAAACACTAAAAATATACAGAAATTAGACTCCATCCAATGCCAATGGGTAAAGCAAGAAGTAGTTACCTAGGTGACCAAGTCAGTTGTGGAGGTGGATGCTCTGAGAGTGTAGCTGCTAGAATAAGAATAGATTGGATGAAGTTCAGAGAGCTCCTGCCTCTGTTGGTAACAGTCAGGCAGCACTGGCATCAGCCACGTTCAGATGATGCTTTTTATGTGCCACTGGCATGGGTATCATAACTACAATTTTTATTTGATTTTTATTTTGATGTTGATGTTGATGTACTTGACTCAATAGGTCTTCCCAAGCACAGTGGGTCACCCTACGATCCAAGGTAACAAAGGGCCTCAACCTCAGTGAAATGCAGACTGTATGATGACTGTGTGCAAACAGCCATGCTACATGGCAGTAAAACATGGGCTGTGACCGCTAAGGACATGCATAAGCTTGAAAGAAATGAAGCTGGTATGCTTCACTGGATGTGCAATGTCAGTGTGCATGTACGACTGTGTGAGCATCTTGAGAGAAAAGCTGGGCATAAGAGGCATCAGGTGTGGTGTGCAAGAGAGATAACAGCATTAGTATGGGCATGTGATATGTATGGATGAGGACAGCTGTGTAAGAAAGTGACGATCTCTTTGGAGGGAACCTGTGGGAGAAGTAGACCCAGGAAGACATGGGATGGAGTAGTGAAGCATGATCTTTGAATGTTGGGCCTTATGAAAGCAATGACAAGTGGCAGAGACCTTTGATGATATGCCATGCTTGAGAAGACCTGTCAAGCCAAGTGAAACTGTAGTTGTGGCCGATGCCGGTGTCACATAACTGGCACTCATGCCAGTGGCACACATGCCAGCGGCACACATGCCAGTGGCACACAAAAATCACCCATTACACTCTTAGAGTAATTGGCATTAGGAAAGGTGTCCAACTGTAGAAACCATGCCAAATCAGATTGGAACCTGGTGCAGCTCTTTAGCTTACCAGTTTCAGCCAAACCGTCTAACCCATGCCAGCATGGAAAAACGGACGTTAAATGATGATAATGATGATGATGATGATGTTGTATTCCTTAATATAAACCTCAGGTAGAATTAGTGAGATACAGTGAAACAAAAGTATTTATCATTTTAACTTATCTTAGAACACAAAGTAAATTTTTTGCTCAGACCGGCTGGTGTCAAAAAGGTTAAAATGATCTAAACATAAAGCTTGCTATTTTTGAACTCAACAAACGAAGCTAACAAATGAAATGATTTTCATAACACTTCCGTGCCAGTGGCATGTAAAAGGGCACCATTCGAGCGTGATCGTTACCAAAGTCGCCTTACTGGCACCTGTGCTGGTAACATGTGTAAAAGGATTTGAGTGAGGTCATTGCCAGTACCGCCTGACTGGCCCCCCCCTCACATGCCGGTGGCACGTAAAAAGCACCCACTACACTCTCGGAGTGGTTGGCGTTAGGAAGAGCATCCAGCTGTAGAAACTCTGCCAGATCAAGATTGGAGCCTGGTGCAACCATCTGGGTTGCCAGCCCTCAGTCAAAATCGTCCAACCCATGCTAGCATGGAAAGCAGACGTTAAACGATGATGATGATGACTAATTGAAAATTAGGAAACCAAGTATTACTATAGAATTACACAGTGTAACACGATTTTTGTCTTCAGGTAGTGACTGTTATTTCCTGTTTGCTTTCTCTTAGAAAGTATGAAAAATGGCCAATATTCCCTTCAAACTTTGCTTTTGTCACACTTATTCAAACTTCAAAGAATCTCTCTCAACACATGGCTATGATGCTCCCTCACAACTCCTGCTCATGATCAGAGATGCACATATTGTCAGTCACTAAGGACATGCTCAAGTGGCTAAGGTCAAGCAACTGACAAGCAAATCTGTGATACTGAGCAGAATATTTGCTATAATGATATTTCTGCTTCAGCATCTCAGTAAAATGTATCTGAAATGTAATGGAAAATAGGTCAGTTTCAAAATAGGTCACTTTCAAAACATTGATGTCCAACTCATAAAAGCAAAGTTTGAAGGGAATGGTAGTCATTTTCTTTGATTTCTAGATAGAAGTAAATAAGAAACACCACTTTCTGACCAAAGACAAAACATGTTATTAAACTAATTAACTTCAAGACTGTTCTTGGCAATTCTAATGAGACTTAAAGATTTTGAAATCTTAATCAAATTTGAATGATTGTATTTTTTTTAATTACTGTTTTATTTCTATTTCAGAATATTTTGGCCAAACAAAGTTTTAAATATTCAAACCAAGGAAGATTTATTTTGAACTGAAATGGTTTTTAATATAACAACCAATAATAAATAAAACCACAGCAATACCAAGATTTAAAAAAAAATACAAGACTAAGTTATTTTGGTAAACAGAATTTTCACTGAGATAAGAAATTTTGAGAAAAACATTGAAGCAATGACTTTTATTGGGATATTTTCAAGGTGTTTACAAGAATGGTTGCAGTTATGGTGTCACTCATTCAGCAGGATTTATTTTCCATTTTCAAACAATAAATATGAAAGATTTCTAACAATACTCTTTGACAGAACTTATGAGATATAACAGAACTTGCATATGTTCTACTTTGGAGACTGGCCGTCTACAACCAACAAGGCATCACTTGAACTGAAATGCTTTTCATTCCTAACAATCATCAGTGCTTCAAGCTTAGTGTAATTTAATACAATTTACAAAATGTAATTTTGTATGAAGTTCACAAATGAAAATATACATCCTCGGTGATTAACAGTATATGTTACCATCATTATAATTAGCATCTTAATATTCATCTTAATCCCCAATCAATACCTATTTCTTTATTACCCACAAGGGGCTAAACATAGAGGGGACAAACAAGGACAGACAAATGGATTAAGTCGATTACATCGACCCCAGTGTGTAACTGGTACTTAATTTATCGACCCCGAAAGGATGAAAGGCAAAGTCGACCTTGGCGGAATTTGAACTCACAACGTAACAGCAGCTGAAATACCACTAAGCATTTCACCCAACGTGCTAACGATTCTGCCAGCTCCCCAATCAATACCATCAATAAAAAATGGTTATTCAAAACAGTACCTCAAGTATGTTGGCTTTGTTGTGCAGAGGTTTTCCTAATCAGACTTTCCGAACAGTACAGTTTCCTCCAGAAAATTTCAGTAGGAAATATCCAACTGTGCACAGGACAGGCCCAGCATCTGATAGCGGGGCATTAATATATATAGTAGCAGTCTTGGTGTTCTATTCTGCTGCTATAATTATCATGATTATCAAATACCTCAAATCCGAACGGAAAGATCAACTTGAAGATGCTTTGATTGAGAACTTTTTCCGAGATATGCCAAATGGTAAAGCAGAGAGAGAGAACCGTGTGAACCAGGTAGCAATCCATGCTTTCCATACCTTGACAACAGCTGTTTATAATGATGAATCTTTACCTTCTACAAATGAGGTACTTATAACAGATGTGTAGAGTTGTACATATCTTTCTGTTTTTTTTTTTGGTTTTTCGGTTTTTCTGATAATAAATATTTCTGAATAGATTTTGACTCTTTTTTTTTATTTCAATTAAAAAATTTTCTCAAAATTCAAATAAATGCAATTCAGAATGGGCCACTTAAAGGTTCACTAAATATAATATATATAGTCACAGGTGTGATTGTGTGGTAAAAAGCTTGGTTCTTAACTACATCGTCCTGGGTTCAGTCTCACTTCATGGCACCTTGGGTAAGTGTTTCTACTACAATAGTCTCAGGGTGGTTAGAGCCCTGTGAGTGGATTTGGTAGATGGAAATTAAAAGAAGCTTGTTTTATATATATATATATATGTATGTGTGTGTGTGTGTGTGTGTGTGTGTGTGTGTGTGTATGTGTGTGGAGGCGCAATGGCCCAGTGGTTAGGGCAGCGGACTCGCGGTCGTAGGATCGCGGTTTCGATTCCCAGACCGGGCGTTGTGAATGTTTATTGAGCGAAAACACCTAAAGCTCCACGAGGCTCCGGCAGGGGATGGTGGTGATCCCTGCTGTACTCTTTCACCACAACTTTCTCTCACTCTTACTTCCTGTTTCTGTTGTACCTGTATTTCAAAGGGCCGGCCTTGTCACTCTCAGTGTCACGCTGAATATCCCCGAGAACTACGTTAAGGGTACACGTGCCTGTGGAGTGCTCAGCCACATACACGTTAATTTCACGAGCAGGCTGTTCCGTTGATCGGATCAACTGGAACCCTCGTCATCGTAACCGACGGAGTGCTTCCATCCATATATATATATGTATATATGTATGTATATATAAATACTAGCAGTATCGCCCGGCGTTGCTCAGGTTTGTAAGGGAAATAACTATAAAGCATTTTTAGAGAGTTATAGCCAAAAAATAGCCAAAAAATGGAAAAAAAATGATGGTAAATTTTTTTTTTGAGAGTAATAAAAGGTTGAGTTGCGTCCCCTAGACAGTCTGTGGTTTGTTTTTTTTTATTCTCGACCCCATGTCGAATTTATCGATTTTTTTCAGAACTGGGGGAACTTTTCAAATTTTCGCTGCGTTAGTTTTGAATTATGACATGGGCTATGTGTGTGTCAAGTTTCATCAGAATCGGTTGAAAGCCGTGGTCAGGGTGAGGGTACGAGAAAACAGACACACAGAAACACGCACAGACAAACTGCCGTTTATATAGAGAGAGATAATGTATAAAGATATATATATATATACATACATTATATTTATATAGATATATATTCTTTTATTCTTTTACTAGTTTCAGGCATTTGACTGTGGCCATGCTGGAGTATTGCCTTTAGTTGAACAAATTGACCCCAGCACTTTGTAAGCCTAGTACCTATTCTATCAGTCTCTTTTGCCAAACCACTAAGTTACGAGGATGTAAACACATCAATATTGGTTGTCAAGTAATGGTGAGGGAACAAACACAGACATACAACATATACAAATATATATATAATATATATATATATATATATATATATATATATATATATATATATGATGGGATTCAGTTTCAGTCTACCAAATCCACTCACAAGGCTTTGGTTAGCCCGAGGCTATAGCAGAAGACACTTGCCCAAGGTGCCATGCAGTGGGACTGAACCTGGAACCATGTGGTTGGAAGCAAGCTTCTTACTACACAGCCACACCTGTGCCTATATATATATATTATATATATATATATATATATATATATATATATATAAAACGTGCGTGTGTGTGCTTGTCTCCCACCATCGCTTGACAACCAGTGTTGGTTTGTTTACATCCTCATAACTTAGAAGTTTGTTAAAAAGAGACTGATAGAATAAGAACCAAAAAAAATAAGTACTGCAGTTGACTCATTCAACTAAAAGTTCTTGAAGGCAGTGCCCCAGTATGGCCACAGTCTAATAACTGAATTAGATAAAAGATAAAAGATAGTGGAGTCTTGGCTTGGGAGTCCCAGAGTTCTAAGGTGTGTAGAATGTAGAACCATCTCTTAGCCCCTACTGTTCCCAGGTCTACTCTGACCTGGTGTAGTAGCAACTGTTAGGGTCCAGCTATGGGTTAATTAGGGTATTAGACTTTGGTTAACTATGCATTTGAGGGCTGGATCCAGTGGACTTTGTGGAAGAAGCCTTCATGGTTCAACAGAGGCGAAAATGGTTGCAGCAATGTATCGTGGATTGCAGAGAGCAAGAACAGGCAGGTAAGACATCTTGGTCATCCACTGCATCCACTTCCATCAGCTGTTCATGTTGACCTGGTCTTGCCACTGGATTAAAGATGATCACGGACAAAAAGGTGAGGTTGGTATTGCATGACTCTTCTCTTCATTTTAAACAAAGTCAATGTGCAAGACCATCCTTAAGGTCCTAGTTGTTCTGACTGATGAACTTATATAAACACATACACAGACACAGACACACACACACAAAGGGGTACTGGAGAGTTCTTGGCTTTGGGTAAAAGAAAATGCAGGAGGATCAGTTAATTATGAATTTTATCCAATGAGTTCCCTACCCAGATTCACACCCTTATTGTAGCAGTCCTTCAGTTTTTCTAAGCCTTGTAAAAGAACTCGGAAGGTTGGGCCTCCAACCAGGCCTTTTGCGATACCCTTAAAGCCAGGAACTTTTCAGCATCCCACTTGTATATATATATATGTGGTGTATGTATGTATATATATGTATATATATATATATATATATATATATATATATATATATAATATATATATATATATATATATAACAGTGGTATAATGTGACTTTTGAGTTTGGTCATGAAATAAGAACTTATTGGTTGAGCTGAATCAATTTTAAAATTATTTCATTAAGGGAAACCACTTACCGTAAATCATCAAGTATAGTCCGCCCTTGAGTATAATACGCAGGGGATTTTTAGGGGGCTGTACTTCTGAAAAACCTAAACCTTTTGTATAATATGCACCCCTTCACTAACTTGAGTCGTGCGTAATTAAGCCAGCAGCACCTAGTCGAACAAACACTTCCGCGCATGTGTAATACAATAATGGTGATGTTCTTAACTGTTATATGGGAATGTAAATATGTTTGCAAATTGTTTTTGTTACATGTTATTCTGTGTTCTGAATACTTTTATTTTAATAAATGGTGCTTACTGCAAGTTATGGATGATTCTTTTATGACTTCATTGCTTTCAGGCTTAGCTTAAGGTATTTCTACACCTGACATCACAAAATGCATCTGAATAAACATTACCGGACAACAAATAGAGACTTGGACATTGCTTAGAAAATATTTTTCTTTTTTAACCTCGTATATAGTATGCAGTAGGAATTTTGACCTTTAAATTTGGGGAAAAAAATGCGCAGGAGTGGCTGTGTGGTAAGTAGCTTGCTAACCAACCACATGGTTCCAGGTTCAGTCCTACTGTGTGGCATCTTGGGCAAGTGTCTTCTGCTATAGCCCTGGGCCGACCAATGCCTTGTGAGTGGATTTGGTAGACGGAAACTGAAAGAAGCCTGTCGTATATATGTATATGTATATATATGTATGTATGTGTTTGTGTGTCTGTGTTTGTCCCCCTAGCATTGCTTGACAACCGATGCTGGTGTGTTTACGTCCCCGTCACTTAGTGGTTCGGCAAAAGAGACCAATAGAATAAGTACTGGGCTTACAAAGAATAAGTCCCGGGGTCGATTTGCTTGATTAAAGGCGGTGCTCCAGCATGGCCACAGTCAAATGGGTGAAACAAGTAAAAGAGAAAAGAGAGAGAAAGATATATATATATATATATACACAACAGTGGTATAATGTGACTTTTGAGTTTGGTCATGAAACAAGTACTTGTTGGTTGGGCTGAATCAATTTTAAAATCATTTCATTAAGAGAAACCACTTAGTTTCCTAACATGGCCATGGACTCACTATTTAATACAATCAGTTATTCCAGCATTTGTTGGCTCTTCTATTACCAAACCTCCTTAATGCCTTCCACCAGTCAGTAAGTCTTCTACAAATGTTACAAATGGCTGTCTGATTATAAATGTTTCTAGTAAGGCACAGCTACAAAGATTTAAATTTCGTCAGTATCCCCTGTTTGTGAATAGATGAATGCAGGTTTCATTGGGTGAGGGTAGGGATTTAAGAAGTAATGTAAAGAAGAGATGAGATCTAGAAGTCTATGGTATCCAGGAAAAGAGCATTAAGGTAGGAGAGAAACTAAGTTACAAATTCTTCCAATAAATAAAGAAACTGCAATTTAAGACATACAAAATGTTGATTTCAAATTTTGGCACAAAGCCAGCAATTTTGGAGGAGGGGATAAGTCAATTACATTGACCCCATGTTCAACTGGTACTTTTTTTTATTGACCCCATAAGGATGAAAGGTAAAACTGACCTTGGTGAAAATTGAACTAAGAATGTAAAGATGGGTGAAATGTCTCTAAGTATTTTGTCTGGCATGCTAATGGTTCTGCCAGCTCACCACCTTGTGGAGGCACATGGCCTAGTGGTTAGAGCAGCGGTCTCGTGGCCTAGGGATCGCGGGTTCGAATCTCAGACCGGGCGATGTGTATGTTTATGAGTGAAACACCTAAGCTCCATGCGGCTCTGGCAGAAGGTAATGGCAAACTTCTGCTGACTCTTTCGCCACAACTTTCACTCACTCTTTCCTCCTTGCATCTTGCAGTTCACCTGCAATGGACCGGCGTCCTGTCCAGGTGGGGAACCTATATGCCAAGGAAACTGGGAAACTGGCCCTTATGAGCCAGGCATCGCTCGAGGAGGAACAAACAAAGCAAACAGCTCACCGCCTTGAAGACATACAAAATATCGGCAGCAGAGGTAATAGTGATGATAGTGGTGGTGAAAGAGGTAATGGTAGTAGTAGTAGTAGTAGTGATGGTGGTGGTAGTTGTAGTGGTAGTGAAAGTAGTGGTTGAGGTGGTAGTGGAAGTGGTGATAATTGTGATGGTGGTATTGTTGGTAATGGTAATGGTAATGGCAGTGGTAGTGATAGCTCTGATGGTAGTGATGGTGGTGGTGGTAGTTGATAAAAGGACAGTGATGGACAAATCTCACGAGAAAAGACGGATTAAACAACGAACAAATTCAACACATTCATTTTCAATTCTTTCTTTATTCAAAAGAAATTCCAAGTGTGGTCTGCATCACAGAAACATTCCAATACACATGAAGTAACAAGTTACAGCAGAATATTTCGAAGGGTTTTAGATACTTGTCTTATCGTATATTGTCCATAAGACTTACATTAAATTTGATTGGGACTTTGTATGTTTGTAACAGGGATCAGAAGGCTGCATGTTCAAATCACGTCGGGGGTCACCAATTGCAACAGGGATGAAGGTCTCTGGAACACTTGAGGGGTGCCGGTCTTATCCTGTTACGTTAAATTATTTTGTCGAAAGGAAAACCAAGACTTCGAATATCTTCAACAGCAATAAATAATATTTATTTTTCTGGATTCGCAATAATATATATACATAGGCGCAAGAGTGGCTGTGTGGTAAGTAGCTTGCTTATCAACCACATGGTTCCGGGTTCAGTCCCACTGCGTGGCATCTTGGGCAAGTGTCTTCTGCTATAGCCCCGGGCCGACCAATGCCTTGTGAGTGGATTTGGTAGACAGAAACTGAAAGAAGCCTATCGTATATATATATATATATATATATATATGTATGTGTGTGTATATGTATGTTTGTGTGTCTGTGTTTGTCCCCCTAGCATTGCTTGACAACCGATGCTGGTGTGTTTACGTCCCCGTCACTTAGCGGTTTGGCAAAAGAGACTGATAGAATAAGTACTGGGCTTACAAAGAATAAGTCCTGGGGTCGATTTGCTCGACTAAAGGCAGTGCTCCAGCATGGCCACAGTCAAATGACTGAAACAAGTAAAAGAATAAAGAAAAGAATATATTTCTTTCAGAGCGAACCAGTAGCCATGGCCCATGAAACTAGTCACATTAGTTAACTTGTGTGAGCCAAATGCTGTCTCATTCCAGCATAGAAGGGCTTCTCTACGTGTTGGCTTGCTTGGGAGACCCACGAGGTCATGTCCACTCAATTCGGCTGCAGCTTCGAAAAAGACAGATCCAGTGGGAAATCCTGCTGTTGGTAGTTCTCTGCACATGCGCATGAGGGAGCTTCCGGCGGCCTACCGGAAGAAATCCAACTCTGCGCATGTGTGCTGAAGACTTCCAAAATGGTGTCACTACATGTTTATGCAATAATGTCAAAGGAATCTTCCCACCAAATTTCCAAAGTTTGTTAAATCATGATGAATTTTAATGGAACTGAAAACTTCTTGGAAGGATGAGGTTAAGATTCAAACTGTTAAACTTTCCATATATATTAGAACTAGGAGGAAGCACTCTGTCGGTTACGATGACGAGGGTTCTTGTTGATCCAAATCAACGGAACAGCCTGCTCGTGAAATTAACGTGTAAGTGGCTGAGCACTCCACAGACACGTGTACCCTTAACGTAGTTCTCGGGGATATTCAGCGTGACACAGAGAGTGACAAGGCCGGCCCTTTGAAATACAGGTACAACAGAAACAGGAAGTAAGAGTGAGAGAAAGTTGTGGTGAAAGAGTACAGCAGGGATCACCACCATCCCCTGCCGGAGCCTCGTGGAGCTTTTAGGTGTTTTCGCTCAATAAACACTCACAACGCCCGGTCTGGAAATCGAAACCGCGATCCTATGACCGCGAGTCCGCTGCCCTAACCACTGGGCCATTGCGCCTCCACATTCAACTTTCCATATATATTAGAACTAACAGATCATTTCAAAGAAGAATTAATCATGTAACACTCCAATAACAAAGAATATAAGAACTCACGGATATTTAAATTAGATTTATTAGTTTTGATACAGAGAATAAGAGACAGAATATTACAACTTCCATTTTATAGTTCCTGAGAATTTAGCTTGAGCGACACTGAGATCAATACTTCTGTCTATATGCATATGTGAACATTACCTGTTTTGAAAACTTAATAAACAGTCAACTATTTCAGTAAATTCTTCAAATACCCAACATATAAATTCCCTTTCAGATATGTTCATTTTCTTTTGTTTTTTTGATTTCTTTGTAGCACCATAAATGCCATCATTAGTCAGAGCTACAACTATTAAGTTCTTCATATTCAATCTTCCAGTTTCTGGCTGTTAACAATAGATTCCTGCTTTTCAAAGAGTCAAATTTATATAATATGTATTCTACCGAGGTACTTACTATGAAATAATTTCATTTGTATTTTCACAAATTTGATTTTTACAAGAATTTCTCTTTAACCCTTTTGTCATCACAATCCTCTTGAAATATATTGTCTTTGATTCACTTAACTTTGAAAATAATGAAGAATTTAACAAAATATCTTCATCAGCATTAAACCAGTGTTTGGAACATAGATCAACATGAAATTCTGATGCAAGGTTTTACAGGGAGTATCCTTAAACAAGAGACAGTATAGGGTGGGTTGGTATCAAAAGGGTTATAAGGGCTATAAGGTGGTGAGGTGGCAGTAACGTTAGCACGCCGGGCGAAATTCGTAACCGTATTTCGTCTGCCGTTACGTTCTGAGTTCAAATTCCACCGAGGTCGACTTTGATTTTATCCTTTTGGGGTCGATTAAATAAGTACCAGTTATGCACTGGGGTTGATGTAACCGACTTAATCCGTTTGTCTGTTCTTGTTTGTCTCCTCTGTGTTTAGCCCCTTGTGGGTAGTAAAGAAATAGGTATCAAAAGGGTTACATTATATTTTTTAACTTTTGTTTTATTTTCGATAGATGTGTCCTTAGAATAGAATGTGTGGATTTCTTGCCTCCAGCTTTTAACCCCTTACCCAACAATTATTTTGAAAATAAATGTATTTTTTCAGACATATTTTTGAATTGTTTTATTTTACTATGTTTTGAATGGTGATTTCGAGGTATATTTCAAACCTTATTTATTATGAATTTTAATTCAATAATATTGATTTTAAATTACCGCTTTGGGCAGAAACGAGTTAACCCGTTTTTAGACGAAGGAACTCATTTGCTGTCGATTTTGGTGAGTCTATCTTTTGACGAGTTAACTCGCCAGAGATAGAAAAAAACGATTTCGGTCAAAACGAATATATTCGTTTCTGCCGGGTAAGGGGTTAATTTGTAAAGTTTCATTCTGTTTTCCTTTCCTGTTGTTATATGGTATTCAACCCTTTAGCATTCAGATTATTCTGTTGATGTAACACTTATTAATTCACAGTCTTTTGAGTTAATCCTGCATCATCTTGTAGCTTCGAGATTTCGATGATGTAAATGTTTATTTCTAAAATGACATGGTAACATAAGTATGAGGGGCTGGATCTGGCCAGTTTGAACATAAAACAGGTAGAATGTTTGGGCCAGATATCGCCAGTTTAAATGCTAAAGGTGGAATTTCTCTAAGCTATACTTCCATTCCAATCACGGCAATTTTAATAAATAACTTCTCCTTGCACTAAACACTCTACCACCTGTATATTTTTATATATACCCTGCCAACATCTGATTTTGTGATGTACTCTCTATATAATGACGAATTCTTGGTTAAATGATCATCATTAACATTATTATTATTTCATTAATAATATTATGTTAGGATAGGTACTTTCACTAATTGGGAAAACATATTTTTAAATATACAAGTATACAGTTCATAATTTAAAAAAATCAGTCACTTAAATACCAATATCCGCTTTAAATTATTGAAATGCTATCCAAGAAGTAAGAATAGATCACCACACTTAGCTTTTATGTGGAAGTCGAGGTAATGTCCGCCACGTATTGGGCCGATGTTTATTGCCCCGATCTGTTTTTTCTGTTTATGAGCAGCCAAGAGAATTCTGTAGCTAGAATAAACCTAAGAGAAAATACAAACACTTTAGAATGGTAACAACGTAACACAAACCCCACCCAACAAAAAGAACATGCAACATTTTTAAAAGCAATAATACCTTAAACATTTTGTTATTATATTTGTTGAAATATATCCTTTTGTTTTAATTGATTTTCAAAATAATTAAGAACGTAGCACCATCTGTTCGTGGCCGTTGCCAGCCTCGCCTGGCCCCTGTGCCAGTGGCACGTAAAAAGCACCATCCGATTGTGGCCGTTGCCAGCCTTGCCTGGCCAAGTGCCGGTGGCACATAAAAAGCACCATCCGTCCGTGGCCGTTTGCCAGCTCTGTCTGGCTCCTGTGCGGGTGGCACGTAAAGAGCACCCACTACACTCACGGAGTGGTTGGCGTTAGGAAGGGCATCCAGCCGTAGAAACACTGCCAGATCAGATTGGGCCTGATGCAGCCTTCTGGCTTCACAGCCCCCAGTTGAACCGTCCAACCCATGCTAGCATGGAAAGCGGACGCTAAATGATGATGATGATGATGATGATGATGATAAAATAATCAAAATATATACAAATGTATAAAAATATCAAGTATAAAATGTGTAATTACAAATATAAATAATATACTATATTATAAATGAGTTTTATGAAAAGAAATAATAAACTATCAAACCTTTTATAAGCTATAGAAGTCACATAAATGTGTAAGAGGGTATATAAATACATAAACTCCTTTATCCTTTGATTCTAAATTCCATCCCTGAAGTTTATACTACTTATCCCTTTGGTTTTTCATTATATTCCCCCTTAATAATAATAATAATGAAATTATTGTATACAGTGCTCAGGTGCACCACAACTTGTCAAAAGAGTGCGTATAAAGTATACGCAGTAATGTACAAATGTCTGGAAAGCGAACAGTGTATGAGTCAGATACATGCTTGCATGTATCTGATATGATAATCAAAATAAGTAATATGTACATTACTGCATATGCTTTATATGCATACTTTCGACAAGTTGTGGTGCACCTGAGCACTGTATACAATATGATAATCAAGGTAAGTATTGGCCACCCCTATCCTTCTTTCTTCCAATTATCACCCCTTCTCCATCAGGCATCCCCTTACTACTAACCCTACGCCTACCATTTTGTGTAGATAATGCTAGATATATGGTTCCAGTATATTGAGAGCCTAGCAGATTGTCTGACATGAATTGATTTATCACAAATTAACTGGAATGCAGTTGGCAACTCCCAACGGATTTGATTCTAAACGGTTGAAGACTACATTTTACATAAAGTCTTCTAAATGTAAGTAACTAGGTCACCATCTTTTTATCCTGACCCTTGCTATTTCCTCTGCTACTCTCTAAATTATAGTAGACTCAGCAAGGTATGCATTATTTTTTAAACTCGTTCTGCCACAGATATGACAAAAGGAAACAATGTAAATATTTGGAGTTCCATTATTGACGTGAATATGTCAAGGAAATGGTTGTGCGCTTTATGTTTGAAGTCTATGTGGTTATCTGGCGAGAAAGGTTTCTTTCAAATGATGTAATGTTTTCATTTGTAGTGACGCCATATTGAAAATCTCCAGCATGCATGTGCAGGGTTGGAGTCTTTCGGAAGTTCCCTCATGCACATATGCAGAAAACTGGCAGCAGCGAAATTCTCTTGTATTATTCTCTTCGACGCTAGCAGCTGAATGATACAGATGTGTCTCCATCAGCTCTCTTGAGCTGCTACCCCGTGGTGCATCTCCACTATGCTTGAACGGGGGTAGGATTGACTCACTCCACTTGACTACTGCCGATAAGCTCCTAGGCTGCCGATTCGCCCAGAGGAAAGAAATGTTCATACTGCGAATCATAGAATAAATCACGTTGGGGTCACCAATTGTAACAGGATGAGAGATTCCCCGCACTGGATGGGTGTAGCTCGCATCCTTTACATTAAATATTTATCGAAGAAAGAGTCAAGATTTCTGATTAATTTCAACAGCTAGCGTCCAAGCGCATCTCCGCTATGCTTGAACGAGCAGGATTGACTCACTCCACTTGACTACTGCCGATAAGCTCCTAGGCTGCCGATTCGCCCAGAGGAAAGAAATGTTTATACTGCGAATCAAAGAATAAATCACGTTGGGGTCACCAATTGTAACAGGATGAGAGATTCCCTGCACTGGATGGGTGCAGTTCACATCCTTTACATTAAATATTAATCGAAGAAAGAGTCAAGATTTCCGATTAATTTCAACAGTATAAATATTTATTCCTTGATTCGCAATATAAACATTTCTTTC
The DNA here is from genome assembly GCF_006345805.1 of Octopus sinensis. Taxonomy (NCBI): domain Eukaryota; kingdom Metazoa; phylum Mollusca; class Cephalopoda; order Octopoda; family Octopodidae; genus Octopus; species Octopus sinensis. The sequence goes on along the minus strand of NC_043006.1, from coordinate 14,248,380 downwards.
CTCTGGGCGAATCGGCAACCTAAGAGCTTGTCGGCAGTAGTCAAGTGGAGTGAGTCAATCCTGCCCCCGTTCAAGCATAGCGGAGATGCTCCACGAGGTAGCAGCTCGAGAGAGCTGACGGAGACATGTCTGTCTTGTTCAGCTGCTAGCGTCCAAGAGAGCGATACAAGAGAATGTCGCTGCTGCCAGTTTTCCGGAAGACTCCAGCCCTGCACATGTGTGCTGGACATTTCCAATATGGCATCATTGCACATTGATCAATTAAAGGAGTCACGTGAAACAGCTGTAATGAATTGACACCTGTACATCTCTGTTACTCATTTATAAAAAAAATAAATTATATATCTATGTGTGTTTTTATGTTTGTTTAAGTTGGTTTCCCACTGCTGCTTGATAACTGGTGTTGGGTTGTTTATGTTCATGTAACTTACTGACTCAGCAAAAAAAGAAAGGAGACCGATAAATTAAGAACCAGATTTAAAGAAATAAATGGTGAGGTTGATTTCTTTGACTAAACCCCTCAAGGCAGTGCCCCAGCATGGCCACCGTCCAATGCCTGAAACAAGTAAAAGACAATATACATATATATATATATATATATATATATATATATATATATATATATATATATATAGTAAGGAAAAGGAGAAGTTCTTAAGCAGATCAGGCTGAAAATGTCACTAGAAGCTGGGATCACCAAGCATAGATTGGCATATTTTGGTCATATTATGTGGAGAAAATCCCTGGAGAAGGACATCATGCTCGGAATGGTCAGTGGCAAGAGAGGAAAAGGCCGACCAAGAACCCGCTGGCTTGACACCATCAGGAGTGATACCGGAATGGACATGGCCAATCTGAGGGAAGCGGCCCAGGATAGAACTGACTGGAGGATACTGATCCAACGAGTGACCGAGAGTCGACTTTGACTGGGCGGATAGAGAGATAGAGAAGGAAAAGGCGGATAGAGAGATAGAGAAGGAAAAGGATTTAGTCAGGATTTTGGACAATTCTTTGTTTAGCCCTTTCATGCATTCATGAGGATTTAAAAAAAAAAAAAAATTTTTTTTCTTTTTTATTTGAAGAATCCTCATGAATAAAGAATTATCCAAAATTCTGACTGCCTCCTTTTTCTTAATCTCTCTATATATAAACGGCAGTTTGTCTGTGCGTGCTTCTGTGTGTCTGTTTGCTTGTACCCTCACCCTGACCATGGCTTTCAACCGATTCTGATGAAACTTGACACACACATAGCCCAATGTCATAATTCAAAACTAACGCAGCGAAAATTTTGAAAAGTTCCCCCAGTTCTGAAAAAAATCGATAAATTCGACATGGGGTCGAGAATCATAAACACAAACTGTCTAGGGGACGCAACTCCACCTTTTTTAATTTAAAATAAAAAATTTACCATCATTTTCTTCCATTTTTTTGCTATTTTTTGGCTATAACTCTCTAAAAATGCTTTATAGTTATTTCCCTTACAAACCTGAGCAACGCCGGGCGATACTGCTAGTATACAATATTTGTACATCACTTCAAACACTTTATACATGCGTACACACACACACACATGCTAGAGTGTTACTGGTCATATGACAGGTAAAATAGGAAGTATACTTTTGTCACCATGGATATTATCAAGAAATATACAATAATATATACATCTATATATATAAAACTCAACTTGAGTGTCTGTGTGTATATCTGTGTGTGTTTGTGTGTTTAACTTCCCGGCACATCTCCTCCTAGCCAACAAATCGTAGAACCACCAAAAATGGGTCACTTAAAGTTTAGGCGAATGAAAATTGACCTGCGCTATTTCTGTTCCGAAATTCATCCCGCGAGTGCAAAAATCGATAATGTGTTTGTTTAGGCCTTATCCCATGCATTGAATAGTGAATTTTACTCAGTCAGCTGTTTGACGTAAACTGTGTTCACCACGTGTGCAAGCATGCGTAAATTGCATGAAAAATAAAAAATCAAGATATAAAAACGAATCACTGTAAACATTGTAGAAATTCAGCAAAGAAATGAATTTTCGGGATGTAGCCTGGAGGGTTTTTCCATATTAATTTTTTGGACTTTGTGAACACATACCAATTGTTTTCATAACATTTTTAATGCTTTGAATTAAATGTGACCATTTTGCAAAGCCGGGCAATACTGCTAGTATATAATAAGTATAATTTGACTTTTATCAAACTTTTTACTGCTTCTGGAAACTGATGAAATAAATACTAATTTTCAAAACAAAAAATTAACATAGAATTAAATAACATGAATTTCTCATTTGTATAATTCCTTCCATAACAACTCTAACATTCCCCCTCCTCCTCCTTCATCTCCATGATATTTCCTCACTCACTGTGTGTACATGTGTGTGTAGAGTGTTTCTTTACTCATTACCTGTCACCAAGCATAGTATGTGCACTCATCTAGCACCTCTTATTTTAACCCGCTCTCTGCATCTCTCTATTTCTCTCTCTACTTTCTCCCTATACAATGTAAACCAGCCAACCAACATTTATATTAGCCATTATTACACACACACACACACACACACATGCATTTCTCAAACACCTATTTCTTGGATGTGTAAAACAATCTTACATTATTAGCTGAGAGCTGAAATGAAAGGACTTAAAGCAACATACCTGAAGTGATGTCCCAAGTATTAACAATGCATCACTTTCACTGATTTTGTCATATACAAAGTCTACCTTTGACTTTTCTACATTGTCACCAAAAAACACGACCTCTGGCTTCAACAAACCACCACAATTTGGACATGGCGGAATCTAAAAAAAAACAAACATACAAATGAAATTTAATTTTAACTGTTTACTAAAACAACTATCACTATATCCGATCAAATTTTTCAATGTAAAATGCTTAGAATTAGCAAAAAAATATCTTATCTCTCTCTTTCTCTTTCTCTTTTACTTGTTTCAGTCATTTGACTGCGGCCATGCTGGAGCACCGCCTTTAGTCGAGCAAATCGACCCCGGGACTTATTCTTTGTAAGCCCAGTACTTATTCTATCGGTCTCTTTTTGCCGAACCGCTAAGTAACGGGGACATAAACACACCAGCATCGGTTGTCAAGCAATGCTAGGGGGACAAACACAGACACACAAACATATATATATATATACATATATACGACAGGCTTCTTTCAGTTTCCGTCTACCAAATCCACTCACAAGGCATTGGTCGGCCCGGGGCTATAGCAGAAGACACTTGCTCAAGATGCCACGCAGTGGGACTGAACCCGGAACCATGAGGTTGGTTAGCAAGCTACTTACCACACAGCCACTCCTGCGCCTATCTCTGGCATAAAATGTCAAACTGTTGGATCAGTGAAAGAATGATAAAAGCCACTATTGGATATTAGCTGCTATTTCATTTTCCCTCAAAATAGCAGTTAGAGCTGATTAGCAACATTAAGAAATCTTTTTTTTTTTACAGCTCATGAACAGCCAGTATTTTTATCTCTCCATATTTTTCATTTCTTAATGACACTATAATGGCAACTTCTCTTGTTCCTTCAGTTTCCTTTTTTGTTGTTTGCTCCTTCTTGAGCCACGCCTGGCTCATAAGGGCTGGTTTCCCGGTTTCTTGGCGCATAGGTTCCCCACCCGGACGGTACGCCGGTCCGTTGCAGGTGAGCTGCAAGATGCAGGAGGAAAGAGTGAGAGAAAGTTGTGGCGAAAGAGTCAGCAGAAGTTTTGCCATTACCTTCTGTCAGAGCCGCGTGGTGCTTAGGTGTTTTGTTCATAAACACACACATCGTCCGGTCTAAGATTCGAACCCGTGATCCGTCAACGCGAGTTCGCTGCTCTAACCACCAGGCCATATGCCTCCACCTTCAATTTCCTTGGAAAACAATGGCAGTCTAACAATGCAAACAACATAATCATTCATATCATCACTTCACACAGGGGACCCTTTGATTTGGCTTTTGCAGCTTGGATCAACTTTGTGGCAAACAAGATATCCTCTGATACATGTCAGTTCCATCTACTGGTCAGTGTTTTGCCACCTGTTTTGGGCAGCAAAGTTAAGCACTTGGTTACTAGTCATTCAATCTACCGGTCGTACCAAAGTATGGAAGCAGAAATTTTGAGACATACTTTTATGTTCAAGTAGAAGAAATTCCATCAACTCCTCCATAAGGAAACACCAGGTGATAATCGACCTTCTCAACTGAGAAGAATGCATGATTTGGCTGAAGACAACCCATTCAAAGAATCTATGTTATGGTAATAATAAATCTCTGAACGAGGTATAAACAGTAGCTGCACGACATTGTGAAGTATATTTGCCACTTAAATGTGGCTAACCACTAAGGGTGGATGCTACTGTAGCTTGTAGACCCAGGAGAACATCTCCAGCTGGCTATTAACACACTTTCTGTGCCTTATCAATGTTTGCAAAGGGAAGCCATCCTTCCCATCGTCGACCTGATGTGATACACACAGACCCGAGTTTCTGGGTATTTACCTGTCATCAGTGCACGACAATCACTGGTCTTTGATGTGAAGGGGTCCCGATGCAAATACATATATCCTTTTTCCAGTGATGAAAAGTTACTAATCTCGAAAAAGTGTAAACAAGCAATAATAAGTCTCTGAATGAGTTATAAACAGTAGCTGCAAGACAATATGAAGTATATTCATCGCTGGAAAAAGGATAAATGTATTTGCATTGGGACCCCTTTGCATCGAAGACCGGTGATTGTCATGCGCTGATGACGGGTAAATATCCAGAAACCCAGGTCTGTGTGTATCACGTCAGGTCCATGATGGGAAGGATGGCTTCCCTTTGCAAATAATGATAGGGCACAGAAAGTGTGTCAATAGCCAGCTGGAGGAGGTGTCCTCCTGGGGCTACAAGCTACAGTAGCATCCACTCTTAGTGGTTAGCCACATTTAAGTGGCAAATATACTTCACATATGTTATGGTGGTTTTTCTTTTTCTGCCTTCCCCCTAATGCACAAACTATTTTAACAACCATAAGGGGGCAGAGTTCTGTTTATCAGTTACAGGAATTAGCAGATGGTATTATGGATATTCTATCTCCAAACACCAGTAATACTGAAACTTATTCTCTTGTATCTTTGATATCCTTCAAGCTGGCATTGTTTTGTAAGATGACTGGTGAGAAAATACAAACCCTAAAGGATAAGCTTGAGTTTCCAAGGTTCTGTCTGAGCTTGAATTCTTGAGGCTGGAGGTTTTTGAGAAAGAGATTTTACAGCATTTTCAGGAATTCTTCACCTTTCTGTTGGTATCACAGTCATTTTGGAAAGGACTTTCTTGCACTTTAAATCATCTACTCAATACCAGGGTGGAGGCACATGGCCTAGTGGTTAGAGCAGTGGATTTGCGGTCGAGGGATAGTGGGTTCGAATCTCAGACCGGACAATGTGTGTGTATATGAGCGAAACACCTAAGCTCCAAGCGGCTCCGGCAGAAAGCAATGGCGAACTTCTAATGGTGACTCTTTCACCACAACTTTCTCTCACTCTTTTCTCCTGCATTTTGCAGCTCACTTGCGACGGACTAGTGTCCCGTCCAGGTGGGGAACCTATATGCCAAGGAAATTGGGAAACTGGCCCTATGTGCCAGGCATGGCTTGAGAAGGAACAAACAACTCAAAACCAGGAACACTGCATTGCTAGAGGTTAAATGTGACCAGATCTCTTCTGGCTTTGTGTTTTGCATTCAAATGCTGCTGAGGTTGACTTTGCTTTTCATCCTTTTGCATTTGATAAAATAAGTTCCAACTGCGCACTGGGGGCAAAGATATCAACGTACCCCTTCCCCTAAAATTGCTGGCCTTGTGCCAAAATTTGAAACCATTATCATTATTGTTATAGTTAATAATAAATATTTCTTTACTACCCACAAGGGGCTAAACACAGACGGGACAAACAAGGACAGATAAAGGGATTAAGTCGATTACATCAACCCCGGTGCGTAACTGGTACTTAATTTATCGACTCCGAAAGGATGAAAGGCAAAGTCGACCTCGGCGGAATTTGAACTCACAACGTAACGGCAGACGAAATACCTATTTCTTTACTACCCACAATGGGCTAAACATAGAAGAAACAAACAAGGACAGACAAACAGAATAAGTCGATTACATCGACCCCAGTGCGTAACTGGTACTTAATTTATCGACCCCGAAAGGATGAAAGGCAAAGTCGACCTCGGCGGAATTTGAACTCACAACGTAACGGCAGACGAAATACTTATTTCTTTACTACCCACAATGGGCTAAACATAGAAGAAACAAACAAGGACAGACAAACAGAATAAGTCGATTACATCGACCCCAGTGCGTAACTGGTACTTAATTTATCGACTCCGAAAGGATGAAAGGCAAAGTCGACCTCGGCGAAATTTGAACTCGGAACGTAACGACAGGCGGAATACAGTTATGCATTTTGCCCGGCGTGCTAACGATTCTGCCAGCTCGGCGCCTTCTTATTGTTAATAATAAAGTTAATCTCATAAAGTTATCTTTGCTTTTCATCCTTTAGGGGTCAACAGAATACTATATCAAGTAAGGTGGAGGGTGAGGTCGATGTAATAAATTAACCCCTTACCCTCAAAAATTGCTGACGTTACTCTTTACTCTTTTACTTGTTTCAGTCATTTGACTGTGGCCATACTGGAGCACCGCCTTTAGTCGAGCAAATCGACCCCAGGACTTATTCTTTGGAAGCCTAGTACTTATTCTATCGGCCTCTTTTGCCGAACTGCTAAGTTATAGGGACGTAAACACACCAGTATCGGTTGTCAAGCAATGTTGCGGGGGACAAACACAGACACACAAACATATAATAATACATATATACATACATACATACATATATACGACGGGCTTCTTTCAGTTTCCGTCTACCAAATCCACTCACCGGGCTTTGGTTGGCCCTAGGCTGTAGTAGAAGACACACAGTGGGACTGAACCCGGAACCATGTGGTTGGTAAGCAAGCTACTTACCACACAACCACCCCTACACCTAAAATTTGTGTCAAAATTTGAAAGATTTATCAAAGTGGCAAGCTGGCAAATTTGCTAATGTGTCAGACAAAATGTTTAACAGTATTTCGAAAAGTACTATTAGTCAATATAATTGACTAACTCTTTCCTCCAAATTTTTGACCTTGCTTCTATATTTCTATATTTAAAAAATTCACTGTTTATGCTTTACTTCTGGGATATAGTTAAAAACCTGAAGTTATAAATACATAGATGTTTTATAGAGGCAGCGAAGTTACATAAGATGATTCCATAGATGTTATTGTCCTCACTGACCCAGTGAAACATTTGTGGAAAAAACAAAACATGTCAAGGAGAGCGCCTCTACGTGGTCGATAGATCTGCTAGAAATTGCAACCAAAATTTCTTCCAACATCACACAATCGTGTTAAAAATAGTAGAAAAAAAAAAAAAATACAATGTCTGGTGAAAGATGGATTTGTTACAGCTGGAGCACTTTTGATAATAATAAGTCTGCTCGTCAGAGCTGGCCGATGGGAGAAGAAGAAGAAGAAGAAGAAGAAGAAGAAGAAGAAGAAGAAGAAGAAGAAGATGATGATGATGATGATGATGATAAAACAGGTTTGGTTCTGACGAATACTGACCGAAACTTACATCAGATATGTGTCAGTGTATTGTTATTATATAGCCTCAGGTAAGCCCTAATCGAGCATACCTATGATCCAAGTAATTCCAAGCCTAGACCATGTTTCTTCTTCTTCTCCTTCTTCTTCTTCTTCTTCTTCTTCTTCTTCTTCTTCTCTTCTTCTTCTTCTTCCAGTCACAGTGTATTCCAGACTTACATAATTAAGAAGCCACAGTGTATTCCGAAGTTACATAATTAAGAAGTCACTTTGTCGAACGATATCATCTGGATCTTTGGTGCTTATACCCGAGTTCGAACGATATCATCTGGATCTTTGGTGCTTATACCCGAGTTCGAACGATATCATCTGGATCTTTGGTGCTTATACCCGAGTTCGAACGATATCATCTGGATCTTTGGTGCTTATACCCGAGTTCACTCTGTAAACATTCGGGTTACGTTTCCAGTTCTAAAACAACTCGCTTCCTTCATCCTAATTTAGGAAACCCTATAAAAAAAGTCTTGGACTTTACCCTTCCTTCTCTATGTCATATAAAAACAACAAAAGCGACAATACAAACAAAGGTATCCTTCTATTAAGACTGCGATGTTTGATTTGAAGGAGATTTGGCTGTACTGTTTAGCAAATTGAACAACCACACAGAATACTCCTTCCCTCATTGTTTATAACATTGATTTGTTCGTGCAATGTTTCGGTTATATAACGAAAGTGGTTAATGATAATGACCATAATTAAATAATTACTAGTGTGTCTGAACAACAAATATATTTCGATATACACAACTCGCGCCACCAAAAGTTTTTCGCATTTTGATAAAACTTCAGAACAAAAGAAATGTAGGCAATGTTTTCGAATATTTTGCAGGGCAGAAACGGTTTAGGAATCTAACATCTACCGAATTGTTTTAATTTGCATTATTATTAGCTTAAACTTACCTGGAAAGTCTGTACTAGTTCATCATCAAGCTGAACGTCTCCATCTGGAGCAATATCAATGGACTCAGCGTGCCAGTCAGGGTTCAAGTTGGTTAAAAGTACCTGCATTTCGGTCCGGGGCATCTTCATGTGGCAAGACAAACACTCGACACGATGGGAACAACCGTGCAGTTCTGTCAATCGTTTAGTACCAGCTTTTGAATGCAAAGCATCGACATTTTGTGTGATCAACCAGTGTAACTGGCCAGATTTTTCCCAGGACGATAGAACATAATGAACAGTATTTGGCTGGAATGAAGAAAACTGCGGCCAGGCAACGAAGTTCCTTGCCCAATACCTCTGTCGCCGGTCGGTATTTCTAAGGAACTCTTGGTATCGTATAGGCGTATGGTTGCTTCGTGCGTACATCCCGACTTCCTCCGATCGGTAATCAGGAATTCCACTTTCGGTGGAGACACCTGCTCCCGTCAACACGGTGATCCTTTTGTTGTTCTGCAGAAAATTCCTGATTATGTCGAGGTGGTGGTTTTCCACGGCCTTGCTTTTTGGAACGAACATACTCCGGTAACGCTTGAACACGAATAGATCATTGTTTCTCAATACAGAGAGTAAATTCGCACAGAAAGTATCCTTGATTGCTCTGGTGATCATTTTTGTGCGATAAACAGGACCCGATCGTCCGTTACATAACATCGAAAACTTACAAAAAAAAAACAGCAAAAGTTGTTTTGGTTAAGCCTTCTTAACCAAAAGGGGAAATAACTACGTCTTCCTTACAACAAAACCTGGAGTTGTCTTCCCATTTGCGAAAGGGTTAATAAATGACATTCTAGGCTGTACTTTTACTAATTGAACTTAGGCGTTTGACCCGAGCCAAAAAACAAAAGAAAAATAGTGCGGTAGGTGTAACACAACTTGCTCTAAACGAATATATACTATTTTTCTTTTCTTTCTTGGCTCTGGTAAGGCAATTCGGAACATTCACGATGGGAATTTTCCGAGGCCTCTCCCCCACCCCGCTTTTGCGAGCGCGCATTTTGTTTTCATATTCGTTTAGAGCAAGTTGTTTTGCACCTATTACACTATTTCTCATTTTTTTTTTTTGGCTCGGGTCAAACTCTTTAGTTTAACCCAAAATATCTTGTGTGCTGTCTGTCTTCTACGATTTAGATTCCTAACTACTCCCACATTTTGCGGTGCAGTTTAAGCAAAACCGGGTATCTTATAGTCGTGATTCATATCGAGCCCTTCTGGGTATTAGCGCGCGTCTACGATGAGTCTACGATTTAAAAAAAAATTACCATAATTTTTCCGTATTTTTAATGCATTTTCGCTCGGTTTATATAAGGGAAGTAACTCTCTAAAAATGTATTATTAAATCTCAGAACGTAAAAAGCTACAGTAACACCCCCTTCCTTTGTGGTTAGCCATATTGAGATGGCTATTATACTTTACATCTCTAAAAAATGCTTATATAGTTATTTCCCTTACAAACCCGAGCAACGCCGGGCGATACTGCTAGTTTTTACTAAAAAAAAAAAAAACAGTGAAATTAGAGTAATAGTTTTACAAAACTGAACAGTGAGAAAACTTAATGAAAAAATAAAAAAATTAAATAAAAAATATATAATCAAAACAGAGAAAACGCTAAATAATTATTAGATGTATCGAATGTAGGTGATGGAAAGTAGTCAGTAGCATAGGCGCAGGCGTGATTGTGTTGTAAGAAGCTTGCTTCCCAACCACTTGGTTCTGGGTTCAGTCCCACTGCATGGCACCTCGGGCTAACGTCTTCTGTTACAGCCAAAGATCGACCAAATCCTTGCGAGGGATTTGACAGACGGAACGAGAGAAAGCGTTAGAGAGAGATTGTGCCTGTGTTTGTCCCCTACTACCACTTGACAACCGGTGTTGGTGTGTTTACGTCCCTGTAACTTAGCGGTTCGGCAAAAGGCACCGATAGAATAAGTACCAAGCTTTAAGAAAAAAAGGTACTTGGGTCGGTTCATTCGACTAAAAATTCTCCAAGGCGATGCCCCAGCATGGCCGCAGTCTAAGGACCAAAACAAGTGAAAGATATAAGATAACTTACTGCAGATTTTATTGAGTTGTTAAAACAACCGTCTGTTTACACCCAGTCAGTAAGCGGGTGGATGGAGGAAAGTAAAGAGTCAAGGCTCGCGTGGAAGAAGCGTGTTAGCGTGACAGAAAGAAGTTACTTGTTCTCTATGCGCTCAGGTTTAGGCACCTCTGGCTTTACCTGGATGGTGAGCAGGTGTGATCTCCGTTCGTCAAGCTGTTATTTCCACAGTTCACATCGTTTACCAAACTGAACCCATGGATCAAGTGTAGACCGAGGTTGGGCGTGTGGTATGTAGAATGCCATCAGACACTCGTGCTTCTCTCCTAGTCGAGCAGCGCCGGTGGCGGGAGTACTACCTCGTTCTTCTATAGAGGGTTAGTAGAGTTTAAGTGTGACGACGTCCTGGGAGAAACCCTAGGCTTCGACGAAGATCAACTGGCCAGCCTGTTCCAAAGAACATTCGGTCCGGGGCCTATGGATAATTACCAAAAGTCCCTGGCCTGGCAATGTTACAGAGGAGCTTTACCAGTTCGAGTTAAGCTCTTTAGACATGGGTGTGTGCTTTCGCCAGTTTGTGCAAGATGCGAGCGGGACAGTGAAACTGTCCTGCACGCGATTGTGCAATGCTCCAAGGTGACTGATCTTATGTCGACCGCGTCCTCCGCTTCATTTTTTGTAAATCACTCATTCTCATTTAATTGTATATATTTTAATTGTTTGTTTATTCATACATTTCGTCTCATTCGATACCCTGACCCCAATGTTTGTTTTGTCTGTCCTCGTATCGCCCCCTCTTTTTCTCAACTTTATGGTTCATAAAAAAATTCTCTCTCTCTCTCTCTCTCTCTCTCTCTCTCTCTCTCTCAGAAATGACCAGTATGCTCACTCGGTTCACTTGACTCACTTGGCTCGAAGCCGAAATAGGTTATTTTAAGTTCATCTCTGTTTCACCTACAATAATGGTTACTGGATTGCAAATGCGCAATTAGAAAACAGAATGAGGACGTGAAAACTCGGATTTTTGATCCTTGATCACGATTTTTTCTTTTTTTTTTTTTTGTAACCCCCTTTAAACATTCACGGAATTACGTCGAGGATTGCAAGGCCGAAGCGTTGGAATAGCCAGGCGCCTTCCTGAACATCATCTGATATTTTTGGGTGGTGGGACGTTAACTAAGGCAAAAACTTTCTTGTGAGTAGTCCAGCATCCTCACAGCGTCTCAAAATATACGGGTTGGAAATGTAATTAAAAAAATTTTCTTTTTTAGCATTGCCCCCAAATTTTTATTTTATAAATACTCCATGAAAATTAAGATTTGAATTTAATAATTGCATATATAACACGTACATATATGATGCATATATAATGCAAAACCAGATTAAAAGACAAAGCTAAAACCGAAGAAAACAAAAATGACCGTAACAAGAAAACAAAGAAAACGAAAGAAGAAAAAGAAGAAAAAAAAGTACCAATTCAACACTAGGTGCATCAATTAGTCGAATACTACAAAGCTCAACGGAACCTACTGAAGCAAGCCAATGACGCGAGTGAATGCCGCGAGCACACGCTCGCGGCGTTACTGCAGATGATGGTGAGGCTAAGGCGTTGATGCAGCCAAGCACCCCCACGGGCATCACCTGATACCTCGGTGAGGCAAGCTGCTAACGATGACAAGAACTACATCATCATCATCATTGTACGACCGTGGTCGAGACAATGGAATTTACCATGCTACGCCAGACTTCACGGTCCATCATGGCATTACGGAGGTCCTGTTGCTGGATGCCTGTATCCCTGGAGATTACATCAGGGTAGGAGAGTGTGCGCCCTCTGGTATTGCGGGTAGATGGCTTCCAGAGGAGAAGAGTAGAAATTACCTCTTTTTCAGCTCTACAACAATGTCCAGCAAACTGGACTCTCTTACCTTTCACAAGAGATGACACAGGTGGTAGTTTCCCATATATTTGCATTTTGGTTGGATGGCGCTTCCACGAGAGAACTACGCTGTTACTGGCCCAGCCCCTTCAAATGTCTCGAAGGTCATAGGCTGGAAGAAATGGTTCACCAATCCGATACTTAAGGATTCTGTTCCGTTCAGTGACCTTCCCATTTGTCGCAGCGGATGCAAAGGAGTTACAGACTGTAGCCTCCCAGATGAGGTACCTATTTTTCACCGTGGGACGAAAGGTAAGACCACCTGGTCTCTTCCCTTCGCATCTGGATAATCCTGCCGGCCCCAGAACTGAAGGGATATTAACGCAACTCAGGGCCAGCTTAATGATAAGGTTTGGTTCGGTGTGACGTGTGAAACGACCAGCATTTAAGCGGCAAGACAAACCGCGAAAGCCTCTGGAATCGAGACACTTACCACAGTGACTCCCAACCGCCCATACACGTCGACTCCCACTCTGAGTGCAATGGAAATGTGGAGCTCATTCAGACTGAGTAGACGCCAATGTTGGCCACTAACAGGGCATCAATCCAGTTCCTCGAGAATTTCACATTTGCGGAAAGTAGGCGACACTTCGAAATTGATCAGATTGATCAAAGAGAGAGAGTTGAACGCAGCACCTGAGCACTCTCCGCTTCCATCTGTAGCGTATACTCGAGTGAAATTCCTCTCCCCTTTATTGTATATACGTACATTCGAACGTAGCAGATAACAGCTAGCCTTTGACCGCTATTTGGACCCCGTTGTGTCCACTACTCTGATTAGTTGGTATTGGTGCAATTTGTCTCTTACTCTGTCGTGTCAATATGCAGCGTATAACCAATCGGAGCCCCTAAAAAAGATTACGCGAGGCAGCCTGTTCTCAATCCCGTTTTAGCCTACTGTTCCTTATAAAAGCTCACCTTCTCCTCGTCTCGATGTCTTTCGTTCCAGACCTCTGTTGGTTCCAGTCTCACTTTTTTTCTGCACAGCTTTGACGTGCGCGAGTGTTATATTTGTTGTTTCGTGTTTTTTTAAATACTTTGTCACAATTGTTTTACTGCCTTACGGCAATCTGTTGACGCTTTCTCCCTTCGAAAGAGGGGGTAGCGCAAGTATTAATGATGGAATACGAAAACCTCACCTCCTCGGAGCTTACGTCTTCTGAGGAGGAACTATTGAAGTCTGTCGAAATAATGGATGAGCAGTTGAAAAAAAGAAATTTTACGGCTGTCGTCAAGATCCACAGCAACGAAGTCGAACTAAGAGAACTGAGTAAATATAAGAACATGCTTTGTAGGGTGGGGTGCGAAGTAAAGGTGTTCCCTTCACAAGAAACTATGAAAGATCCCAAGGAGAAAACTATAATATATAGAACGTACTCCACACAAATAAAGAAAATCGAAATAACGACGACCACACAAGTAGAAAAAAAAAAGCCTTGAAACCAATCTGGTAAGGAATTTCATACCTCGTCAGTGGAAGGAAGTTCGGAACAGTGGAGGTGCGTTTTCAAGAGGTAGCTGCTGCTAGGTTACACTCGGTAACCCCGTTAAAAACAGAAGTGGTACTTCTATCCATATACCTTGGGAGACGTGCTTCCAGAGTTAGGGTAGATGATATACCACCAGAGATTGAAGTAGCCTGGCTAGTAGCTGCCATACTGCTGGGCAATGAAGATAAGATAGCGGTCCTCCAGGCCACAAGAACAGCTCATAAGAATTGGCAAGAGTAGAACCTGGATATGATTATCCAGGGGTCCCCAGAAGACATCGAAAATATAGTACAAACTATCGCTATAGAAGACGTGATCATCATGGATCAGAATGGAAGGCAGGACCCCGTGTTGCTACAAGTATGGCCTAAAAGGCCACATCAAAGCAGACTGTCCTCTGCCGCCCAAAAAGCCCCAAGAAGGACCCGTGAGCAGAAAGGAAGCCGAACCTCCAGTACCAACAGGAGAAAACGCAAGTGCTAAGGAAGAGAAAGCAAAGAAGGGAATGAGTGGGGAGCGGTCGGAAAGAGAAAAAGAGAAAAGAGGGGGGAAAATAAGCCATTTGGATGTCGACCCCCATCCCACTGCCACCCCACAACCACCAACACCCATTTTGCCCCATCCTCCTCTTACAGACACCAAACCTCCCCACTCCCCCCCGACACAAAGAAAAACGCAGACACACAAGAGCCCCAAAACTTCCCCTCCCCCGGCCTGTGAAAAAATAAAATACGTAGTAATATACGACGGTTCAAATACAGAACCCTGCAACGAAATAGACACTTGGGAAGACTCAGTAACAGTTAATACGGAGACTTATACTGGGATATTATGGCGGTATAGTTGTGTACTGGCAAAGAAGGATCAAATGTTAAAAACATTTAAATACAATGAAGACTTTGAACATACCAACAAAACAAACAGAAGACCTCAGTATAGACGGTAACTTCTAGACTGACAAGCCTTGAGCATCCTTGGTGTTGGATATTACGTTTTTTTTAATTCTTATCACATGTCCCAGAGGTTTATAAACAAATCAAGAAAATTTGCTGGGAACAATTTTTTCCATTCCTTGAATACTTCTGAACCCAAGAGACTCAACATTTTGGTTTCAAAAGCCTTCCACGATAATCGTTATAACGGTATAAATAATTGGATTAAGTAAGAGGAGACTTTACATGTGGCTTATTGATCAGGCGGCCAATGCTGGATTGACTGGCATTGAAGATATTATCTCTTCTTATCTCTTATTATAAAAGGCAGATTTTATCTGCCTCCCTTTGTCTCTTATAGAAATCTACAATATAGGATTTCTTCAATTACAATTTACCTAGCATTTTTAAGAGTAGAATACATCGAGTCGTGCCAGGTACAGTTTTTAAAATTTCACCCCCAATTAAGCAAAATTTCGAGAAAACTCACATTGTGGTGTGTAAGTGAAGTGCTTTTCTTAGTGTGGGCTACAGCAAACACACACAACACACACACACACACACACACAAACGGAGCGAAATGCTTCACTCATGCTATCACCCTAATTTCTCCTCCTTTCTCTTTGCAAGTGTGCAACGATTAAAGTGAAAGTATTTATATAAAACGAGAGAAGTGTACCTTAAACCACTACTAAAAAAAAACAACAACATAGCAAACAGAAACAAATAAATACATAACGATTTACTCCTCACACAATTTCTTCAATTAGAGTTTACCTATGATTTTTCAAAGTACTTCCATTCGGTCATGGCATACAAAATTTCTTTCAATTTCACCCCCATTTCAGAAAAAATTCGACAAAACTAAATATTTTACCATTTCACTCTTTCACTCTGCATATTACTCCCACTTCCTCTTTACACACATAGACACGCAAATATATAAATAAAATTGTAAGCTAACGTGTGTGTGTGTGTGTGTGTGCGTGTGTGTGAGTGTGTGTGTGTGCATGTGTGTGTGCGTGTGTGTGAGTGTGTGTGTGTGTGTGTGCGTGTGTGTGAGTGTGTGACAGGGATGAACCAGTCAGACTGGTCATCCTTTTTGCTAGATCACCTATGGTCTTATATGCTACACCACTGGTTTTCAGTTCATATTAATCAAATTAATATTCACAACAAGAAGGACTATTCATTATAATACATCAGTTCCACACATTTACCCTGGTTCCATTTCGGACAACTGCACAAACATTTGCCATTTCACACATGTATGTAAACAAATTCCTTTCTTAAAAATTTCACTTCATTTTCTTTTTCAATTCATACAAAGTCTTTTAGGACGAATATAAGATCTAAAGTATATCCAAGTAGCAGAAAGATCGCCCAAAAGTGTATATAGATATTTAAATGTATTTATATATTCATCTATACACAGATGTATGTATAATGTGTGTGTATATATTTCCATAGAGGTAACCTTTCACTCCATACAAAGTTATTTAGGACGAATATAAGATCTAAAGTATATCCAAGTAGCAGAAAGATCGCCCAAAAGTGTATATAGATATTTAAATGTATTTATATATTCATCTATACACAGATGTATGTATAATGTGTGTGTATATATTTCCATAGAGGTAACCATTCACTCCGCACAAAGTTTTTTAGGACGAAAATAAGATCTAATGTTATCTCTAAGAAACAGAAAGATCGCCCAAAAGTGTATATAGATATTTAAATGTATTTATATATTCATCTATACACACATGTATGTATAATGTGCGTGTATATATTTCCATACAGGTAACCATTCAATCCATACAAAGTTTTTTAGGACGAAAATATTTATATATAAAAGAAAGGTTGTGTGTCTGTCTACTCCGATTTAGATTCCTAACTACTCCCACATTTTGCGATGCAGTTTAACCAAAACCGGGTATCTTATAGTCGTGATTCATATCGAGCCCTTCTGGGTATTAGCGCGCGTCTACGATGAGTCTACGATTTTACAAATAATTTACCATAATTTTTTTCCATTTTAATGCATATTTCTTTAAATAAACGGAAGTAACTCTCAAACTTCACACCAATATGCGTGCTCATATGCGACGTAATATCACATCAGCAGCATTTCCTCACACCCTCCTTGCACTTGGCGAAGGCAAAATACCAGGGGATGAAAATGGTAATATTGCCATCGATTCCATTTGTACCATTGTTAAGACGCCTTCTGATCTCAGAGATGCAGTGTTCCCAGATCTACAAGCTAATTATCAGAATATGGATTGGATTGGCAAAAAGGCTATACTGGCCCCGAGGAATAAAACTGTTCACCATATTAATGATGAAATGCTAAAACTCATTCATGGGGAAGTCTATGTATATCAGTCTATCGATACAACTCCTCACCCAGAGGACGTCATCAACTATCCAATAGAGGTACTCAATTCCTTTGAACACCCCGGACTACCACCACACTTTCTCAAACTTAAAGTTGGTGCCCCTATAATGCTCATCAGAAATTTGGTTCCCCCAAAACAATGCAATGGCACACGTTTGATCGTTAAGTCCTTATCTCCCACCGTAAACTTATTATCAATATTTGCCTGAATAATCATCATAATTCAGTGCAATCATTAACAGTACTTTCAAGCAATTCAGCCCCGAGCAACGCCGGGCAATTCTGCTAGTCAAATATAATCTCTCTATATAAACGGCAAAATGAGCGTGCGCGTCCTTTATACAAATCCACAATTTTTCAGTTAGAGGGCTTGCGCTTTCTATGGTCATTCAAAACCGCCCAAGGTTGGTCGTGCATATCTTTACATTTCCCCAGTCACCCGGCAAAGCCAATAAAAAATCAATAGAAGTGACTTTTTTGTGAATTTTCTATCCAAAACCCAATTAAAATGCCCAATTGAATGCCAGCTAGCTGTATGTGATTGGTCAGAGATTTGGACAGTACTTGCGTGTATGTGCGCACGCACGCAGCTGTATATGCATGCACTAGCACTATGACCCAGCAACGCCGGGTCATAGTGCTAGTTCATTAAATAAAACAATAATGTAATTTTACAATTAAAGGGAATTAACTCAATCCTTTACAATCATCAATAAATTTCAAGAACAATTATTGCAAGTTGTAAGAAAGACTGAGCCCAATGGATTCCGAATCCAATGGTGTACTCTTGATATGAATAGTGCTTGAGTGCACTAGCGTAGCAAGAGTGTGTGCCGCCCAGTGCGACCCTTCCGTTTGCCGCTTCCGGACCCCAAAAAAACACATATTGTCTATAGCAGACCCAAAAGTGTCACCCGGGGCGGACCGCTCCTACCACCCTCCTTAGCTATGCCAGTGCTTCAGTGTTTTTTTGTTGGTCGGCTTTCAAAGGAGGATGCTTTCAAGGTCTCCCTTTACAAAATCATTGCAGGTTTGATGTGTGATAGCTAGGCTGCGTTTGGATGATACATAGCCAAGGAAGGACAGAGAAGAATGAAAGTTCATGTTATCTGCATTGCAGTGGGCATTGTTGGATGTGATACATGCCCATCGCTAAAAGGGATGGAGTACTGGACGGCATTTCACCCTCGCTATTTAACGGTGCACCCTCAGATTTAGAAAATACAGTTTACAAAAATCTTCCTGCAATACAAATTAGTGTCCACTCAGAATGTTCTGAAGCACCCCTTGGCACCAAAGTCTGGCGACAGACCTGATTTGACGGCAAAAAGGTCAATGATACACAGAAGAAAGAAAGTAGAGAGCAGAACCGAATCCTGGAGATCGACAGAAGCAGGAGGAGAAAGAGTTCTATCAACACATGTCGCAAAGGTGCGATTCGATTGGAAACTACTCAAGAAACGAGAAGTGGATGCAGCTCGTAGGGGAAAGGTTTTGATTAGAGACACAGTCGGAGGCTTTGTATTTGTCTACAGCAGGAGTCACCAAACTTTTTCGACCATCGACCCCCTTTAGCCACTTCTACCGCATCGACCTTCTTTAGCCACTTCTTCTGCATCAACCCATTTTAGCCACTTCTCCTTCTGCATTGACCACCTTCCTCATTTAAAATACCTATTTCTTTACTACCCACAAGGGGCTAAACATAGAGGGGAAAAACAAGGACAGACACACGGATTAAGTCGATTACATCGACCCAGTGCGTAACTGGTACTTAATTTATCGACCCCAAAAGGATGAAAGGCAAAGTCGACCTCGGCGGAATTTGAACTCAGAACGTAACAGCAGACGAAATACCTATTTCTTTATTACCCACAAGGGGCTAAACACAGAGGGGACAAACAAAGACAGACATAGGTATTAAGTCGATTACATCGACCCAGTGCGTAACTGGTACTTAATTTATCGACCCCGAAAGGAGGAAAGGCAAAGTCGACCTCGGAGGAATTTGAACTCAGAACGTAACGGCAGACGAAATACCGCTAAGCATTTCGCCCGGCATGCTAACGGTTCTGCCAGCTCGCCGCCTCATTTGAAATATCTTAATACCCTTACCCTTCCCTACCGTGTCATATCTTAAATGCATACCGGGCACTGATGCTGGCAATTAAAATGTTAGCTAAAATATACATGTACGACAAATTAAGAAGTTCTGTTGAAGATGACACATTTTTTACATTTAAAAGTACGCGTACAAGTATACAAGTATCAAACTTTCAATTTTTATGAAATTGTTTACACGGTTAGAAAATGTGAAGAACACATCCCATTGCCGGAATATCTTTTATTGAAATTGACAACATCAATGTGAGGGATGAGCATGGCCATCCTGAATTGATATCAGGCTGAATGTTGGTCAGTTTCAGTTCCAAATCGCCTGGTTCCTCCAGGTTCAGGCGATTATTCTATTTACTGAGGATTGCGTTTGCACGGGTGAAACCAGCTTCCACCGTTATATGAGCTGGGAAATGCCAGAAGGAATGGCTCAGCTGCCGCTTTAAGGTGTGGGTACCTTTCACTTGTTTTCTTGTACCAAAAGTCACTCAGACTTCTGGGTGAATGGTACCAAGTTTTGTGGGAGTGGACAAGATTCTTTTTACAGCTGTAGGTATCCCCCCCTTTCTCTCTTTTTTTCTTTTAAAATTTTTTACCTTAAAAGCTGTAGAGCAACTACGAGTGAACCATTTGGAGGATTTTTTTTTACTGTGGAGGATATGAAGATCAGGTCTAAAAGGGTGGTTTCAGTTACTAGTTGTTTCTAAAGTGTCACGAGGAAACATTGATAGGGCTAGGGACAGAAGGCAACGAGAGAAAAACGACAAAAACTAGCGGAGCTGACAGCGTGTGTGTGTGTATGTGTGTAAATCTTTTACACACATACACACACACGTTGGAAATGCGGAACATCATTCAATAGCTGCTGAGGAAGAGATATTTGAGTCTGTTTCCCCCACCTTTTTGTCCTATTGGTGTGACATATTTTGCCTGCTTAGACACCCACAGAACCACACACACGCGACGGAAACTGAAAGAAGCTCGTCCTGCGTGTATGTGTATATATATATATATATATATATATATATATATATATATATATATATATATATATATATGTGTATGTATGTTGTGTGTGTGTCTTTGTGTTTGTCCCCTACCATCACTTGTCAACCGATATTGGTGTGTTTACATCCCCGTAACTTAGCGGTTCGGCAAAAGATATCGATAGAATAAGTACTAGGCTTACGAAGAGTAAGTCCTAGGCTCAATTTTTTTTTGACTTAAAAACCTTAAAGGCGGTGCTCCAGCATGGTTGCAGTCAAACGACTGAAACAAGAATAAAAGAACACACACCCACACACGCACCCCCCCACACATGTATGTATGGGGATATTCCTTGTGTTGTATGTCTTGTACTCTGTTTTCTCGTTGTTTGAAAAAAGTTCGTTTCCATGCTTTTGTTTTTATGTTTTCGTTTCTCATTGTGTTCAAAACGTTTTTTTTTTATGTCCTGTACCCATATATGCATAGATATATACATATAGATGTAGGTATGTACGTACATATATGCATATATGTATGTATATATGCATATATGCATAGGTGCAGGAGTGGCTGTGTGGTAAGTAGCTTGTTTACCAACCACATGGCTCCGGGTTCAGTCCCACTGCGTGGCACCTTGGGCAAGTGTCTTCTACTATAGCCTCGGGTCGACCAAAGCCTTCTGACTGGATTTGGTAGACGGAAACTGAAAGAAGCCCGTCGTATATATGTATATGTATGTGTGTGTCTGTGTTCGTCCCCCCAACATCACTTGACAACCGATGCTGATGTGTTTATGTCCCCGTTACTTAGCGGTTCGGCAAAAGAGACCGATAGAATAAGTACTGGGCTTACAAAAGAATAAGTCCCGGGGTCGAGTTGCTCGATTAAAGGCGGTGCTCCAGCATGGCCGCAGTCAAATGACTGAAACAAGTAAAAGAGTAAAAGAGAGAGAGAGATATATATTATATATTATATATATGTATATATATATATATATATATATATATTATATATATATATATATATATATATATATATATATATATATAGCATATATGAATGTGTACACACACACACATATAAGCAATCTTATATTTAAAATAATTAAAAAAAATTGCATCAGCAACAACAACTGCATCTAGAACGTTCTTGTGGAGAAAAGAAATTTCATTCATGAGCATTTCGTTTCGTCAAACACGTTCCCACATTTAGCTGAAACCCTTGCCAGCACACGTGTTGTTCGTCCATTACGCCAGTCATTTGTTTAGAAGAGAAATAAAAAAATCGCCAGACAGAATTTCCCACAATGGATCCAAAGAAGCTAGCAGATATGCTCAACAGATTCCGAGGTGGAAGTAAACCTCTCACAGCCGGACTCAGCCTTTTTGCCATGGCTGGTGGTCTCGCTTACGGCATTTCCCAGTCTATTTATACCGGTATGATCTCTCTCTCTCTTTCCTTCTCCCCTACAGCTTCAATTAACCTTTAATTAACGAATTAACCCTTTTAAAAGAGTAAAAAAACCCAAACCTCTACGTTTATTTTTGTTTAAATTCTTAAAACAGAAAGATTTAATTGTTTTTCTTCCTCTTCTTCTGTCGATATTATTATATTTAGTACAATTTATGCAATATTATCATTTCTGTACACTTTCCTGCTCAAAAGCCCTCCGAAGGTCATTTACCTAATCACCTTTTTTCCGCCCCATTTTCCTTTCTAATTAGGTTGTAGCTATTATAGCCCCACCAAAATTAGTTTATAAAACAATTTGGTATGATATGTTCTGAAGAAAATAGACTGAAATATTTTTTATTATTACTTTCGAATTATTTATCGTTGAGAACCCAGTCAACGAGGAAGCCAACATGTGAGTTTGACTGGCTGAAAAGAAATAAAAAGAAAAGGAGAAAAACCCAGTCAAAACTCTCATCCTTAGAAAAGCAAGAACACGTTATATAATATATTCCTTGATATCACTAAAATTGACGGTATGGTCACTTTTGGAATGTCTTCGATCATAGATCTGCTCGAACCAGAGCTGACCTAGGAGCTAAATGAATAATCCGCGAACCTAACCTTACGAGGCCAGTCTTCACATTTACCCATTAGTGACAATAAAATAATTGCTTTTTACATATTTGAATGTCACTGATTAGCGAAAGTAATTATATTTTATATTATGTCATTTTTTAAAGTTCCCAGAACCATAAAAATTGCAGCTAATGATTAGTTTCATCCTGTGCACGGACCAGGACCTTGTCCTCATACATACATGCGACTAGTTTCAGTCATTGAACTTCGGGCTTACTTGGGCCGAGGCAACGCCTTCAATCGTTTTAAGCTATCTGATCGACCTCAGCACTTATTTAAGTGTGGCTCTTATTTTATCGAAACTTATTTGTCGAGTTGCTGGGTTACGGGGTGCTTGAAAAGGACATAAAACAACACCAGTTTTTATACCTATTTCTATTTCTTTACTACCCACAAGGGGCTAAACACAGAGGGGACAAACAAGGACAGACAAACAGATTAAGTCGATTATATCGACCCCAGTGCGTAACTGGCCCTTAGTTAATCGACCCCGAAAGGCTGAAAGGCAAAGTCGACCTCGGCGGAATTTGAACTCAGAACTTAACGGCAGACGAAATACGGCAGTTTTTATACCAGTGTAAACATAATCACACATGACAAGCATCTGCGCAATATACATATCTATCTATTTAAATTAAATTACACACACACAGTGTTAGATACATGAATTAAACGCATGAGTTCGATAATCTGGCCAAGTATATGTTTCGTTTCACCGGTTTAGGAAAGCCAATGTTCATATTTGAATTAAAAGCACTGCATTTAGCCTCGGACTAAATTACTTTACGTTCGCAATTTCCTGTTGTCGTCTTTACTTTTATTTCCTTGGGGGTCAGTAATATAAGTAAATAATTACCAGACCACTTTTTTCCCCCCCTTCAACACGTGTTTTGGGCTCCGTATCTCTTAATGTTAGAAATCAATATTTATGTTGCTCGTCGTGTTTTGCGTTCAAATCTTGTCAAGGTCAATTTTGCATTTCTTCTTTTGCGGGTCAATAAAATAAGTTTATGTAAAGAGCTGAAGTCAAGTGAACTCTCAGTCCCTAACAATTATTGTCTTGAGAGCCTGTGTTTATTTCAATAAATTACATCAAATTATTACTACTGTTTTACTTGCTAGTATTTTGGTAATGGGGTCCTACCGAAAATTTCGTCATTTTTTTTTGTGTTAATCGAAAGAAAACGTAGTCTCTTTAAATTATTTGAACTTAACTGTTTTCAGCACAGTAAAGTTTACGATTTCATAACTTTTACTCAAAGAACTGGTTTCATTTGAAAGTCGAACGTCCTAACCGCATTCACAGACTGAATATGAACACTGCCTTTGGACTAGTTTGCCTTTCACCCCTATCAACATAACTGAGGTCCTACTTAAGGAGAGTGGTCCTTGTGCGCGCACTCGCGCATCAGCGCTAGCTAGTCGTGACTAGTCGATCCTTACTTTGTGTTTTATTTACTTTGTTTTAAAAAAATTATTTACTTTGTGTAAATAAAATTATTTATTTTGTGTTTTATTTACTTTGCTAGGTAGTCGTTTTAGGATCGACTAGTCACGACTAGCTAGCGCGAGTACGCGAGTGCGCGCACCGGGACCACTCTTCTTAAGTAGTACCCCGAGTATTTCCGTCTGTTAACCAGCTTACACACTTTTATTTTAGTGGAAATGAATGTTTGCAATGTAGAATAAATCGATTCAGGTTCAGGAGTGGGCAGTTAATCTATATACACCATTTCCGTCCATTTAATTGTGTTTGTGTGTTGGAGAGGTTAAATATCGGAGTTCTGATATTTCTGCTCGAAATACCAGAACCATCTCACAGCACAGAGATCCTAACTCTATCTTATTTACTGTTGCTTGCCTTCACATACCATCGCTAAATTCCTCTCATTTCTCTCTCTTTACTCTTTTACTCTTTTACTTGTTTCAGTCATTTGACTGCGGCCATGCTGGAGCACCGCCTTTAATCGAGCAACTCGACCCCGGAACTTATTCTTTTTTTTGTAAGCCCAGTACTTATTCTATCGGTCTCTTTTGCCGAACCGCTAAGTAACGGGGACATAAACACACCAGCATCGGTTGTCAAGCAATGCTAGGGGACAAACACAGACACACAAACAAACACACATGCATATATATATACATATATACGACAGGCTTCTTTCAGTTTCTGTCTACCAAATCCACTCACAAGGCATTGGTCGGCCCGGGGCTATAGCAGAAGACACTTGCCCAAGATGCCACGCAGTGGGACTGAACCCGGTACCATGTGGTTGGTTAGCAAGCTACTTACCACACAGCCACTCCTGCGCCTCTCTGTTAATATTTTATTTGCGCTACTGTTGTACACGGCCACTTAACCACGTAATGTACACCACGTCAGATGGGAGGGTCCCAAAACGCCTATATAGTGATCAGGCTTCTAGCTAGGGAGCAGATGGATGCCCCCCCCACCTCACAAACCATCATCGTTTTAAAGATGTTTGCAAGAGCGACATGGGGCCTCTTTACATAAACGTTGTAAAGTGGGAAGATATTACTGATGATTGCTTCCGTTGATGTGAGAAGTGGACAAGGGTTTAGAAAGCTAAGAAATATATATTTGAAGAAAGTGCAGCGTTAAGACAAGACTAGTAGACATTGTCTTCAACTGTAGCTGGGACTGCCACTCGCATGTGGGTTTCTAGTCACAACATATACTGTTCTGCCAAACAAGACTATCCATCTGCAGATCCATGGTCCGACAAGACCATGGATGACTCTACAGTTCTGCATATAATTACTGATGCTTCAAACAGTATGGCAACGGCCACGTTCTGATGGTGCTGGTGGCATGTAAAAGAACCATCCAAAAGTGGCCGTTGCCAGCGCCGCCTCGACTGGCCTCTGTGCCAGTGGCACGTAAAAAGCACCAACCGATCGTGGCTGTTGCCAGCCTCGCCTGGCACCTGTGCTGGTGACACATAAAAAGCACCCACTACACTCATGGAGTGGTTGGCGTTAGGAATGGCATACAGCTGTAGAAACACTGCCAGATCAGAATGGAGCCTGGTGCAGCCTCCTGGCTTCCCAGATCCCAGTCGAACTGTCCGACCCATGCATGGAAAGCGGATGTTAAACGACGATGATGAATCTGAAATGCACTATTTATGTGCACTATTTAACTTTTTTAGTTAAACCATGATATTCTTACCAAAATATCAAAACTTCACTAAGACAGCCCAGAGAACGTTTTTCGCTAAAAATAGCCCTAAAGGATCCCTTTCTATGGACACATGGATACATAGCCTTTAAACAGATCCCCAGTAGAACTGAAACCAAGTTAAGCTGGTAGTTTTTCTGTCCACTGAGAGGTTAAACAGATATTTGTTTACAGTCATCCGAGTATTCAGTTTTGCATTGTGTTTGTGTGTGAAATGAGATGGGTTTGTGTGTTGGGGAGGTTAAATAACCGTTTCTTTACTACCCACAAGGGGCTAAACACAGGGGACAGACAAACGGATTAAGTCGATTACATCGACCCCAGTGCGTATCTGGTACTTATTTAATCAACCCCGAAAGGATGAAAGGTAAAGTCAACCTCGGCGGAATTTGTACTCAGAACGTAGCGGCAGATGAAATACCTATTTCTTTATTACCCTCAAGGGGCTAAACATAGAGGGGACAGACATAGGTATTAAGTCGATTACATCGACCCCAGTGTGTAATTTGTAAATTTCTACTTATTGCCTCACAATGGTTATTTGCTCTTTAATTTATAATTATGCTAAAGGATATTTTATTGCATTATATTTCCCTCTCAGTTACACCCATCCCCTCTTCCATAATGTAAGTAGCCATGTAGCTCATCTATAGTACAAAACCTTAGTCTATTCTAGCCTCTTCTCTCTTACTTCAGCGTCTCGTGTAGTTGCCTACATCTCTATTGTAGCCCAAATTAGTTAAAAGGGATCTTAGCCTTGGGAGCTGCATGGCAACCTGATTTTGCTGGCACCACAAAGCACTGCAACCATTTTGCCAGTGGTTGGCATTAGGAAGGGCATCCAGCCATAAAAGACAGACATGGGAACGTGATGCAGTCCTTGGACCCATTGGATCCTGTCAAATCATCTGGCTTATGTTAGTATGGAAGATGGACCTTAAAAGACAAGGATATTCATGCTTAAAGTAGTATTGAGAATTTCATGGTACAACAGTCTCCTTCAGAATTTGTTTCTTGTGAACAGCTGCTCAAATTTTCCTCACTTGATTATGCCAGCCAAATCAAATTCGATGACTGGCATCCATGCTAGCGGGGTGCAAAGAACACCATACGAGTGTGATCGTTACCAGTGTCGCCTTACTGGCACCTGTACCCATGCTAGTAGGGTGCCAAGACCACCATCTGAGCATGATCGTTGCCAGAGCGGCTAACTGGCTTCCGAGCCAGTGGCATGTAAAAGGCACCATTCGAGCGTGATCGTTACCAGTGTCGCCTTACTGGCAACCGTGCCGGTGGCATGTGTAAAAAGATTCGAGCGAGGTCATTGCCAGTACCGCCTGACTGGCCCCCATCCTGGTGGCACGTCAGAAACACCCACTACACTCTCGGAGTGGTTGGCGTTAGGAAGGGTATCCAGCTGTAGAAACTTGGCCAGATCAAGATTGGAGCCTGGTGCAGCCATCTGGTTCGCCAGCCCGCGGTCAAAATCGTCCAACCCATGCTAGCATGGAAAGCAGACATTAAACGATGATGATGATGATGAGTATAACCAACACTACTTTATACGATGTATCCTTTTAAGATGGTAAGGTGTTATTGAAAGGAAATTTTGTTGCTATTTCTAGCACATCAAGCAACTGCATGGGAGCTCCTTGAGTGATGGAATGGAAGTCTCTTTTATTTTCATATTTATGGTGCTTTGATGCCGCGAAAATTTGTTTGAAAACAAAAGCTCTGTTCTTAGTCTTCTACTATGTTATAGGGTACATTTTTGGGCTATAAATTAACTCTTTTGATACCAGTCCACCTGAGACTACCCATGGTTCTATGACAGAGGCTTGTTTTTTTGAAGTGTTCTACATTAAAAACTTTCATTAAAATTTCGCGTTAGCTTATGTCCGGAAGACCTGCTAGATAATTCTTTCAACTATAGGCACAGATGACCTGACATTTTAGTGGTGGGGTTTAGTTGATTTCATCAACCCTAGTGCTAACTGGTACTTTATTCTATTGACCCTTGAAAGAAAGAATGGCAAAGTTGACCTTGGTGGAATTTGAACTTGGAATGTAAAGACAGATGAAATTCCTCCAAGCATCTTGTCCAGAGTGCTAACAGTTCTATCAGCTTGCTGCCTTAGTGAACCAGCTTAACCCTCTCAGACCTGGGCTCCTATGTCTAACTTTACTTTCCACTCGGGCTCCAAAGTTAAAAAATAAATAGTTGTATATAGTGTTTTTTTTTATTGTCTTGTGGTTATGGACAAGAACAGTTGTAATAATTATCAAACTGTATGTAAAATGGTTGTTAGTTTTACTTGCTGACTTCTGGGAGCCAATAAGCAAGGGCTGTGTTGTAGGTCAGAGACTAGTGATTTTGTTCACTTCTGAAGATGTGCACTGACAAATTTATGAAGCTGCTACTCCTTAAACACCGCACACATACTCACTCTTTGCTGTGCACCATAACCTGTAATCGTTATTGTTGTAACCAGCATCGCCTTACTGGTACCTGTGCCGGTGGCATGTGTAAAAGATTCGAGCGTGGACGTTGCCAGTACCGCCTGACTGGCTCCGTGCCGGTGGCATGTAAAAGCACCCACTACACTCTCTGAGTGGTTGGTGTTAGGAAGGGCATCCAGCTGTAGAAACTCTGCCAGATCAAGATTGAAGCCTGGTGCAGCCATCTGGTTTGCCAGTCCTCAGTCAGATCATCCAACCCATGCTAGCATGGAAAGTGGATGTTAAACGATGATGATGATGATAATGACAGCTCAAGGGTAACAATTGCAGGCAAACTAATGGACAGAATCAGCTGCATCTACTTTTTCTGCTTCTGTTGTTCATTACCGCTTTACTGGGAATCTAGCTGAGACAATGTTCCCCTTATTCCTACTAGAGTGGGAACATGGAATGGCAAGATTAATAATCCTTTCTACTATAGACACAAGAACTGAAATTTGGGGGTAGGGGGCCAGTTGATTAGATCAATCCCAGTATGCAACTGCTACTTAATTTATTGACTCTGAAAGGATAAAAGGCAAAGTCGACCTCGGCGGAATTTGAACTTGGAATGTAGCGACTGGTGAAATACCACTAAGCATTTAGCCCAGCTTGCTAATGATTCTGCCAGCTTGCCGTCCTTTGGCAGGGTTAATAATGATGATAATTTCACTTTTTCGTTTTGCGACCGTTGCCAGCACCGCCCCGTTTCGTGTCCGTTGCCAGCCTCGCCTGGCCCTTGTGCCGGTGGCACATAAAAAGCACCATCCGTTCGTGGCCGTTTGCCAGCTCTGTCTGGCACCTGTGCGGGTGGCACGTAAAAAGCACCCACTACACTCACGGAGTGGTTGGCGTTAGGAAGGGCATCCAGCCGTAGAAACACTGTCAGATTTGACTGGAGCCTGGTGCAGCCTTCTGGTTTCCCAGACCCCAGTAGAACCGTCCAACCCATGCTAGCATGGAAAACGGATGCTAAACGACGATGATGATGATGATGAATTAACTGAAATGAAGGCAAGGTATTTCATTTATAACAGTGGTTCTCATCTGGGGTTGATATGGCCCCTTGTGGTCCATATAAGATTATAGGGGGTTCACACAAGGTAAAGAGCAGAGTGGGTCCACAGTAATAAACAGCTAGTTACTTTTTCTCTAATGTTTTACATATTTCAGCCTACACAAGTGAATGTGTGATAGATGAAATCGGATTTTTTATTTTGAAAGGAATATCTATAAAACTTAGTTTTTAACCTTTTAGCATTTAATCTGGCCATATCTGACCCAAATATTCTACCCTTTTTTTTTATGTTAAAACTGATCAGATCTATCCTCTCACACCTACCCTACAATGTCATTCTAAAAATATATGATCACTATTGAAATCTCTAAGCTACAACATAATGCATGATTAATTCTGCTCACAAAGTATTACTCCACGTGAGACTGTAGTAGAAGACACCTAAAGTACTATGTTGTGAGATTGAAACCTAATTATTATAATGCATGTGAAGGCACATGGCCTAGTGGTTAGAGCAACAGACTCACGGTCGAGGGATCTCATGTTCGAATCTCGGACTGGGCGGTGTGTGTTTATGAGTGAAACACCTAAGCTCCACGCAGCTCCGGCAGAAGTTAATGGTGAAACTTCTGCTGACTTTTTCGCCACAACTTTCTCTCACTCTTTCCTCCTGCATCTTGCAGTTCACCTGCGATGGACCGGCATTCCATCCAGGTGGGGAACCTATATGCCAAGGAAACCGGGAAACCGGCCCTTATGAGCCAGGCATGGCTCGAAAAGGAACAAACAACAAATTATAATGCATGTTTTTTTAATAGACATACTATACTTTTGAAGGTGCATGGTTCAGTGGTTAGAGTGTTGGGTTCACAATCACGAGGTTGTGAGTTCGAATCCCGGACCTGGCTGTGTATTGTGTTCTTGAGCAAGACACTTAATTTCACATTGCTCCAGTTCACTCAGTTGTAGAAGTGAGTCACGACATCACAGGTGCCCAGCTGTATCGGCCCCTTTGCCTTTCCCTTGGATAACATCAGTGGCATGGTGGAGGAAGGGTGGTATGCATGGGCGACTGCTGGTCTTCCATAAACAGCCTTGCCTGGACTTCTGCCTGGGAGGGTAACTTTCTAGGTGCAAACCCATAGTCCTTCATGACTGGAAGGGTCTTTTATACCTGTACCCATGTTAATTTTTGCCTTTAACCCTTTAGTGTTCTGATTATTCTATCAAACATAATGCTTATTGATTCCCATTGATTTGAATTAATCATGCATTATCTCATATCTTCAAGATCTTGATGGTGAAATTACTTAATGTAGAATAACATTGTAGGGTAGGTGTGAGAGCCTGGATCTGGTCATGCTTGAACATAAAACAGGTTAACTATTTTGGCCGGATATGGCCGGTTTAAATACTAAAGGGTTAAGGATATTTCCTTGTATTTTTATTTAATTCTTTTTCGTCTTTTGACAGTTGAAGGTGGTCATAGAGCCATTATTTTCAGTCGAATTGGCGGTATTAAAAAGGACATTTATGCAGAAGGGCTGCATTTCAGGTGAGAATTAATTTGTTTTTGCACTTTTGAGCTTATGTTGTGGTATATAAATTAAATGCTTTCATAATTCTAGGCCATGGTGCTTGGTCTTGCACCTGTTATGCAACTGCATTAAATGCAGAGCAATTTTGTTATACACCCAAAGTTTTAGAAAATGCTTCTTAAAAACTGGCAAATATTGTAAATTTTGTTTTATATTATAGGCTAATATTTTATAAACTGTAATACCTTATATATAATCTACTATATTTTGAGAAGTACATATTGGAGGCGCAATGGCCCAGTGGTTAGGGCAGCTGACTCTCGGTCGTAGGATCGCAGTTTCAATTCCCAGACAAGGCGTTGTGAGTGTTTATTGAGTGAAAACACCTAAAAGCTCCATGAAGCTCCGGCAAAGGGTGGTGGCGATCCCTGCTGTACTCTTTCACCTCAATTTTCTCTCACTCTTTCTTCTGTCGGCCTGCTCTCTTAGCCAGCGGGGTGGCGTCATTTGAAGGCTAAAACAATGCGAAGCGCATTGTGACCAGCGATGTGTAGCAACATCTGATAGCCTGGTCGGTCATGGTGGTCACAGTGATATATTGAAAAAGTACTTTCAGTTGTTTCCTTCTTCATAAGCCATTTCCATTTTAATGATTGAACTCTTGAATTATTTCTTTCTAGGGTTCCATGGTTTCACTACCCTATTATTTATGATATTCGTGCTCGGCCAAGGAAATTGTCTTCCCCGACTGGTAGTAAAGGTAACAAGAGCTTCACATTATTATATTTTTGCATTTCATTTGTACTCATCATCATCATCGTTTAACGTCCGCTTTCCATGCTAGCATGGGTTGGACGGTTCAACTGGGGTCTGGGGAGCCTGAAGGCTGCACCAGGCCAGTCTGATCTGGCAGTGTTTCTACAGCTGGATGCCCTTCCTAACGCCAACCACTCCGAGAGTGTAGTGGGTGATTTTATGTGCCACCGACACAGGTGCCAGACGAGGCTGGGAGACGGCCACGCTCGGATGGTGTTTTTTATGTACCACCGACACAGGTGCCAGACGAGGCTGGCGAACGGCCACGCTTGGATGGTGTTTTTTTACGTGCCACCGACACGGGTGCCAGACGAGGCTGGCGAACGGCCACGGTACTATTTTAATAATTAGTTTCCCAGTTTTGAGATTGTGCTCTCGCTACGACTACCTTCTTTCTTGCACTTATTCTTATTCTTTCTCTATTCTTCAATTTCCATCTCATTGTATTGTCCCTCATTCTTTCAGTATTCCCTCATTACCCTGTCTAGCTCAAACATTTTTTTTCGTTTAGACTTGTCTACAGGTTCATAGCCACTCTGATTTTTCAATTTTTCGTTTAGTGTTGTCTCCCGATTCATACAAACCCATTTGCTAGCTCATACGATTAACAGAACCTCTTTACTCAGACACGGTGCACCCGCCCTCCCACCCCCACCACGCATGCCGGAAGTTCCTATTCTCTGCCATTCCGGGGTTGCTTCCCATGAAGACTGCAAATGTTCTCACCATCCCTACCCCTCCCTACCCCTAGTCTCGACCTATGTAAGGTAATGTTCATACAGTGCAAAATATGAAAGGCTAGCGTTATGCAGGTTGTACTGAAGGCTACTTTACTACTTCATTTCTTGCACATGAATTCTGCCAAATGCGAGCTTTCTTTTCAGGTACACGAAGCTACTGTCCACCGTCCCAGGGTCTCTAGAGCCCATGCCTCCCACACCCTCAGGGTTGGCACCCTCAACGTTGGCACTCTGAAAGGTAGGTCTGGTGAGATAGTCGAGATGCTTGAACGGAGATGTGTGGATATATGTTGCATGCAAGAAATAAGGTGGAGAGGAGGATCAGCTAGGTTCCTCACAGGCAAGGAACGCAGGTACAAGATTTTCTGGGCAGGGAACACTGACGGGGTTGGTGGCGTGGGTATACTTATCGCTGAGAAATGGGTAGATAAAGTAATTGAGGTAATCAGAGTATGTGACAGAATACTTAAGATTAGATTAGTGCTTCATCATAGTTTAGCAACCATTATATCAGCCTATGCTCCTCAGTCGGGGCTACCCGATGGACAGAAAGACCGATTCTATGACACTCTACTGCAGACTACCTCGTTGACGAACGACAGAGACCTTATCTTTGTGGCTGGTGACTTCAATGGTCACGTTGGACGACATGCTGGGGGCTTCCATGGCGTACATGGAGGCTATGGCTATGGCTCCCGCAACGAGGAGGGAACCAGGCTGCTGGAGTTCTGCGATGCAAATAATCTTATGATTTGCAACACTAACTTCAGGAAACCTACCAGCCACCTAGTCACTTACCAATCGGGCCAACATACCAGCCAAATTGACTACATCCTTACAAGGCAAAGGGAGAGATGGCTGCTTATAAATGCCAAAACCTTCCCAGGTGAAGAATGTACCCCACAACATAGACTGGTAGTTAGTGACTTTAGGATCAGGACTAGGAGGACAACCAGAAGACGACAAATATGGAGAAGAAGGATCTGGAAGCTTAAAGATCCTGCAAATGGACAGAGATTTAGGGACATATTACTTGAAGCCTCTGACGAAGTAGAAGGGGATAGAGCATCACAGGGGGTAGAAGACAGCTGGACGTTTCTAAGGGACAACCTGCTGAGAGCCACTGACCAGATCTGTGGCTGGTGCAAAGTCCCCTCTCGACCTAGAATAACGTGGTGGTGGAACAATATTGTAGACAGGGCTATTAGAGAAAAGAGACAGGCTTGGAAGGTCTGGAAAAATGGGGGTAGCAGGGGATTGTATCAGACTGCCAAAAGAGAAGCTAGGAGACAGGTTTATTTAGCCAGAGGGGAAGCAGATAAGAAAAAATTTGCCAATGTTCTGCGCCGTGAGGACCAAAGACTGGAGGTGTTTCGTGTTGCAAGACAGTGTGTGAGAGAGAATCGTGATGTGGTAGGAGAGAAGTGTGTTCGCATGGAAGATGGTTCACTTGCGCTAAATGAGGATGCAAAGAGAGAGGTTTGGAGATGCCACTATGAAAGGTTGCTGAATGAAGAAAATGAATGGGATAAAGAGAGTCTGCCGAATGTTGACCCAACAGAGGGACCAGCTATCCGAGTTGATAGTTCCGTGGTAGCTAAGGCAATTAGAAGCATGAAGACAGGGAAAGCCCCAGGCCCATCAGGAATCACTGCAGAGATGCTCAAAATGTCTGGTAGTGTCGGCTATAGCCTAGTCACCCGTATAGTTAATCAGGTGATACACAAAGGGGTCATACCCAATGACTGGTGTAGCAGTATAATAGTCAACTGCTACAAAGGTAAAGGTGATGCCCTAGATACAAATAACTACAGAGGTATCAAGCTGTTGGACCAGGTGATGAAGGTTACGGAGAGGGTCATAGCCCAACTAATTAGAGAGAGAGTTAGTTTAGATGAGATGCAGTTTGGGTTTGTGCCAGGGAAAAGTACTACTGATGCTATATTCCTGGTAAGGCAGCTGCAGGAGAAATACCTAGCCAAAGATAAGCCCCTGTACCTGGCTTTTGTTGACATGGAGAAAGCCTTCGACAGGGTCCCCCGATCCCTTATCTGGTGGGCAATGAGGAAACTAGGGATAGATGAATGGTTAGTGAGAGCTGTGCGGGCCATGTACAGGGACGCCGCTAGTAGGGTGAGGGTTGGAAATGTGTACAGTGAAGAATTCCGGGTAGAGGTAGGGGTCCACCAAGGCTCAGTACTCAGCCCCCTCCTATTTATCATAGTCCTCCAGGCAATAACGGAGGAATTCAAGACAGGATGCCCTTGGGAGCTCCTCTATGCTGATGACCTTGCTCTAATTGCTGAGTCGCTATCAGAACTGGAGGAGAAGTTTCAGGTGTGGAAACAAGGATTAGAATCGAAGGGCCTCAGAGTCAATCTAGCTAAAACCAAAGTCGTAATCAGTAGGAAGGTAGACAAATCACAAACACCTTCAGGTAGATGGCCCTGCTCGATCTGTAGAAAAGGTGTAGGTAGAAACTCTATAAGATGCACCAAGTGTAAGCTATGGACACATAAGAGATGCAGCAATGTCAAAGGAAGGCTAACTAGGAAGATGGTTTTTGTATGTGGCAGATGCTCAGGAACAATAAACACTGAAAATGCTCTGAGACCAACTTCCGTCACTTTCCAGGGAGAAAAACTAGAAATAGTTGATAGTTTCCGTTACCTAGGTGACCAAGTCAGCAGCGGGGGCGGGTGTGCTGAAAGTGTAACTGCTAGAGTAAGAATAGCTTGGGCAAAGTTCAGAGAGCTCTTACCTCTACTGGTGACAAAAGGCCTCTCGCACAGAGTGAAAGGCAGACTGTATGATGCGTGTGTACGAACAGCCATGCTACATGGCAGTGAAACATGGGCCGTGACTGCTGAGGATATGCGTAAGCTCGCTAGAAATGAAGCCAGTATGCTCCGATGGATGTGTAATGCCGGTACTCACACTCGGCAGAGTGTAAGTACCTTGAGAGAAAAGCTGGACCTAAGAAGCATCAGTTGTGGTGTGCAAGAGAGACGTTTGCGCTGGTATGGTCATGTGGCGAGAATGGATGAAGATAGTTGTGTGAAAAAGTGCCACACCCTAGCGGTTGAGGGAACCTGTGGAAGAGGCAGACCCAGGAAAACCTGGGACGAGGTGGTGAAGCACGACCTTCGAACTTTAGGTCTCACTGAGGAAATGACTAGAGACCGAGACCTCTGGAAGTGTGCTGTGCGCGAGAAGACCCGGCAGGACAAGTGAGTCCATAACCCGTGGCCTTCTACATGGGATGGAGCCAGCCTACGTATGCATACCTTCCCTTCTTGGGACACAAAACTCTACTTGTGAAGACGTGATGAGGCAAGTGAGGATCAGAATCGAAATCGATCAATGGAAATTGCGGATGTGCTACCAGTGCCGGTGGCATGTCAAAACTCTGCTTGTGAAGACCCGTTGAGGCAAGTGACGATCAGAATCGAAATCGATCAATGGAAATTGCAGATGTGTTACCAGTGCCGGTGGCATGTAAGAGAACTTTCCGTTTCGCGACCGTTGCCAGCACCGCCCCGTTTCGTGTCCGTTGCCAGCCTCGCCTGGCCCTCGTGCCGGTGGCACATAAAAAGCACCATCCGTTCGTGGCCGTTTGCCAGCTCTGTCTGGCACCAGTGCGGGTGGCACGTAAAAAGCACCCACTACACTCACGGAGTGGTTGGCGTTAGGAAGGGCATCCAGCCGTAGAAACACTGCCAGATTTGACTGGGCCTGATGAAGCTTTCTGGCTTCACAGACCCCAGTAGAACCGTCCAACCCATGCTAGCATGGAAAACGGACGCTAAACGATGATGATGATATTCTAAAGCGACTCGTAAGGATACTCTTTTACTCTCTTTTACTTGTTTCAGTCAGTTGGCTGCGGCCATGCTGGAGCACCGCCTTTAGTCTAGCAAATCGACCCCGGGACTTATTCTTTGTAAGCCCAGTGCTTATTCTATCGGTCTCTTTTGCCGAACCGCTAAGTGACGGGGACGTAAACACACCAGCATCGGTTGTCAAGCAATGCTAGGGGGACAAACACAGACACACAAACACACACACACACACACACACAACACACACACACACACATATATATATATATATATAATATATATATATATACATATGATGATGATGATGATGATACGACGGGCTTCTTTCAGTTTCCGTCTACCAAATCCACTCACAAGGCATTGGTCGGCCCGGGGCTATAGCAGAAGACACTTGCCCAAGATGCCACGCAGTGGGACTGAACCCGGAACCATGTGGTTGGTTAGCAAGCTACTTACCACACAGCCACTCCTGCGATGTATTTTTTCTAAGGAGGAATTATAAAAAAACACTATCTTTTACTTGTTTCTGTCATTAGATGGAGATACTGCCCTAAAAACTTTTTAGAACTCAAACCCTGATACTTATTCTATTGGTTCTCATTTGCTGAACTGCTAAGTTACAGGCGTTTAAAGAAACCAACACTTATTGTCAAGCAATGTGGAGGGATAAACACACACACATACGTGTGTGTGTGTGTGTATATATATATATATGTGTGGAGACGCAATGGCCCAGTGGTTAGGGGAGCAGACTCGTGGTCGTAGGATCACGGTTTCGATTCCCAGACCGGGCGTTGTGAGTGTTTATTGAGTGAAAACACCCAAAGCTCCACGAGGCTCTGGCAGGGGATGGTGGCGATTCCTGCTGTACTCTTTTGACGCCACTTTCTCTCCCTCTTTCTTGTGTTGGCCTGCTTGTTTAGCC
Organism: Octopus sinensis; assembly: GCF_006345805.1. NCBI lineage: Eukaryota > Metazoa > Mollusca > Cephalopoda > Octopoda > Octopodidae > Octopus > Octopus sinensis. Next base: position 14,211,169 of record NC_043006.1, on the reverse strand, counting down.
AGCGAGGTGGCGTCATTTAAAGGCTAAAACTATGCAAAGCGCATTGTGACCAGCGATGTGTAGCAACATCTGATAGCCTGGTTGGTCACGGTGATATATATATATATATATATATATTTATTTCATAATCATCATCATCGATTAATATCCGTTTTCCATGCTGGCATGGGTTGGACGGTTTGACTGGGGTCTTGAGAGCCAGTGGCTACACCAGGTTCTAATCTGGTCTGGCAGAGTTTCTACAGCTGGATGCCCTTCCTAATGCCAACCACTCCAAGTGTGGGTGCTTTTTATGTGCTACCGGTACAGGAGCCAGTAAGGCGGGCCTGGCAATGATCATGTTTGGATGGTGCTTTTTATGTGCCACTGGCACAGGAACCAGTAAGGGGGTACTGGCGTCTGTCACAATCGGTTGGTGCTTTTTATGTGCCATTGGTACCGGAGCCAGTAAGGCGGGCCTGGCAACGAACATGTTTTGATGGTCCTTTTTAAGTGCCGCTGATATAGGAGCCAGTCAGAGGGTACTGGCATCAGTCATGATTGGTTGGTGCATTTTACATGCCACTGGCACAGGACCCAGTAAAGCGGGCCTGGCATTGACCATGTTCGGATGGTGCCTTTAACGTGCCATCGGCACGAGAGCTAGTCAAGAACTTACTGGTTTATATAGGTAATATAAACCAGTTAATTCTTTGGATATTTAATATCCCTTAGATGTGTTTTACACCTAGCTAAGTTGTTATACATTACATATACTCTTTTACTCTTTTACTTGTTTCAATCATTTGACTGCGGCCATGCTGGAGCACCACCTTTAATCAAGCAACTCGACCCCGGGACTTATTCTTTTGTAAGCCCAGTACTTATTCTATCGGTCTCTTTTGCCGAACTGCTAAGTGACGGGGACATAAACACATCAGCATCGGTTGTCAAGCAATGCTAGGGGGACAAACACACACACACACACACATACATATATATATACATATATACGACAGGCTTCTTTCAGTTTCCGTCTACCAAATCCACTCACAAGGCATTGGTCGGCCCGGGGCTATAGTAGAAGACACTTGCCCAAGGTGCCACGCAGTGGGACTGAACCCGCAACCATGTGGTTGGTTAGCAAGCTACTTACCACACAGCCACTCCTGTTTGAAATCCTTAACATTGCCAAACATAATTAGTGAAATATTAAAACTTGATCAGTGGTTTATATTTTTGATTGAAAAAATATATAAAAAAAACTCTTGTAATTTCATGTATGCTTATATATTCTATTTTCTAATTGCAAACATTCTTCAGTTTGCAATTCTGTTGTTTTGAAATAGCATAAAAATAAACCTACCTTTTATTTTCTAATTATATCAATTGATATTTTTTTTGTTTGTAGATTTACAAATGGTTAATATTTCTCTCCGAGTTCTCTCTCGGCCAGATGCTATGCATTTACCTGTCATGTACCGACGATTGGGATTAGATTATGAAGAGCGGGTCCTACCATCAATTTGTAACGAGGTAAGGAACGAGTATTTGTTTTAAATTAGGTGCATGGTTAATTTTTTTTTTTTGTTATAGATGGTTTTTTTATCAGTTGAATCAGTAGTCATGTAAAAGCTGTAGTAATCTAATTTCATCATCATCATCATCGTTTAACGTCCGCTTTCCATGCTAGCATGGGTTGAACGATTTTGACTGAGGGCTGGCGAACCAGATGGCTGCACCAGGCTCCAGTCTTGATCTGGCAGAGTTTCTACAGCTGGATGCCCTTCCTAACGCCAACCACACAGATATAATGATCTATTAGAACTTATTTCAGATCTTATCCAAAATTTAAGGTTTGAATTCATTATTTAACACCCGTTTTCCATGCTGGCATGGGTTGGATGGTTTGACAGAAGCTGGTCACCTGAAGAAATGCCTGGGTTCCAGTCTACAACTGAATGTTCCTCCTACTGTCGACCGCTTTGCAAAGTGTATTGGCTGCTTTTATGCAGGATCGGTATAGGTGTGTTTTTGTGATACCGGTATGGTTGTTTTTTACATGGCATCGGCGACCACAAGATTAGGAATGCTCAGTTGGAGAGGGATGCTGGGGACATGCTGTATGCAAGGACAACCATGCTTTTACTTAGCTTGACTTGTCTTAACCCTTTAGCATTTAAACCGGCCATATCCGGCCAAAAGTATTCTGCCTTTTTTATGGTCAAACTGGCCAGATCTGGTCTCTCACACCAACCCTACAATATCGTTTTAAAAATTAACAGCTACCTCATCAAAATCTCATAGCTACAAGATAATGCATGATTAATTCAAAACAATGTGGATTAAAAAGGATTAATTTTGGCAGAATAATGCAAACACTAAAGCACAGCAATACACCAGGAATCTCAGTCTTTGTCATACTCACTGTGAGGCCCAATGTTTGGAGATCCTTTCTCATCAGTTCACTCCATGTCTTTCTGGGGTCTACCCCTCCCTCATGTTCCCTCTGCAATTAGAAATTGGCACCACTTGATGCAACTACCTTCATACAGATGCATTACATGAGCATAACAGCACAGTCTTCTCTCTTGCACACTACATCTGATTCTTTGTGTACCCAGTTTTCCTCTGAAATCACTTACATCCTGTTGTATATGCTCACTGACATTACCCATCCAGTGGAGCATACTGGCTTTATTTCCTTCAAGCCTTTGCATATCTTCAGTAGTCACAGCCCATGTTTCACTGCCATATAGCATAGCTGTTTGTACACATGCATCATACAATCTGCCTTTCACTCTGAAGGAGGAGAGGCCCTTTGTTACTAACAGAGATAGTAGCTCTCTGAACTTTGCCCTGCCTATTCTTAGTCTAGCAGTTATGCTACTAACTAATTATCACAGGACGAAATGCTTACCACACAGCCACTCCTACGCCTATACTGTAAAGAAACTCCATACAGTGTCCCAGTGCAAATTGTGGACACATAATAGGTGAAGCAGTATCACTGGAAGACTAACAGTGGTTGGCATTAGGAAGGGCATCCAGCTGTAGAAACTCTGCCAGACCAGATTGGAACCTGGTGTAGCCACTGGCTCTCCAGACCTCAGTCAAATCATCCAACTACTAACTCGGTCACCCAAGTAATGGAAACTCTACTATTTCTAAGGATTCCTCCCGATATTTAGAGGAGTCTATTTTTTTGCTAATTCCTGGTGTTTAATGTAGTTCCACATCTGCCACACATAAAGACTACTTTCTCTGTTAGTCTTCCGGTGATACTGCTTCACCTCTTATGTGTCCACAATTTGTACTGGGACACTGTATGGAGTTTCTTTACAGTATAGGCGTAGGAGTGGCTGTGTGGTAAGCATTTCGTCCTGTGATAATTTCGCCTTTACTATGGGGGGAAATATTACTTTGCTTGTAAACGATGAGGGTTGCCAACAAGAAAAATACATTGAAACGATGATGAATGGTGTTGAATGATTATGCTAATTGTATAATGGAATGAGTCGTGAAGTCATGTCTCAGAATGTTCAAATTCACTGTAGAGATGCTTTCAAGACTCGGGGGTTTTTTGCCCCCTGAAAGTATTGTATGAAAAATTAAGCAGGGCGGGGTCGTTTATTTTATTTTGTTTAGAAACAAATTAAGAAAGAGTTATTTGTTTTGCAAGATTCTTTCGTGTGTTGAAGCATATTCTGTTGTGTCTGGGGAAAGTCATTTTCTTTTTGTGCCTTATAATGTAACACACTCACCAGTAAAATTTCCACTTTTCTAAAATTTTTGTTGCGTCTTGGAAAGTATTGAAAAGGTTGCAAGACGCAACGAAAATTTTAGGGAAATAAAAATAGGCGCAGGAGTGGCTGTGTGGTAAGTAGCTTGCTTACCAACCACATGGTTCCAGGTTCAGTCCCACTGCGTGGCATCTTGGGCAAGTGTCTTCTACTATAGCCTCCGGCCGACCATTGCCTTGTGAGTGGATTTGGTAGACGGAAACTGAAAGAAGCCTGTCGTATATATGTATATATATATGTATGTGTGTGTATGTTTGTGCGTCTGTGTTTGTCCCCCTAGCATTGCTTGACAACCGATGCTGGTGTGTTTACGTCCCCGTCACTTAGCGGTTCGGCAAAAAAAACCGATAGAATAAGTACTGGGCTTACAAAGAATAAGTCCCGGGGTCGATTTGCTCGACTAAAGGCGGTGCTCCAACATGGCCGCAGTCAAATGACTGAAACAAGTAAAAGAGTAAGAAATAAGTGGAAATTTTACCGGTGAGTGTGTTACATTATTAGAAAGAGTTGTTTCCCTTTAGCCTGCTCTGATTTTAGTAAAACCGAATTGGTTTAAACACACGTTTTAGCTCCCCTCTCCACTCTCGTTTCTTTGAAGCAGCACCAGTTAGTGGAGGCGCAATGGCCCAGTGGTTAGGGCTGCGGACTCGCTGTCGGAGGATCGCGGTTTCGATTCCCAGACCGGGCGTTGTGTTTTTATTGAGCGAAAACACCTAAAGCTTCACGAGGCTCCGGCAGGGGGTGGTGGCGACCCCTGTTGTACTCTTTCGCCCCAACTTTCTCTCACTCTTTCCTCCTGTTTCTTGTCCCCGACTTCCTACGCAACCGTTGAGCCTGGATGCGCATTCATCCATCCGTCGATGCTCTCGGTGTCGAGGGGTTGACCTGCTTTCTCTTCTGCGGGTCTTACGAATAGCAAAGGACTACGTTTCGGACTTCTCCCACTACGAGCTCTGGGACGAAGACCGCTTCGCTCAACAGCAACAGCAGTTATTCAAAAGGGCATTTGCTAAATCTTTTTTTTTTGAAGTTACAATTACTTTCAAACACGCAAACATACTTCATGCAACGTGTGTGGTATGTTTATAAACATAAAGTATATATGGCAATGTGTATGGTGTGTGCATGTTTATATACACATGTGTTTATATATATGTGTATATACATGTGTGTATAAGCGCGGAGTAGATGAAACAGGGACAACTGAAGAAAGGGGAATATTCCTTGTGTTGTATGTCTTGTTTCTCTGTTTTTTTCGTTGTTTGAAAAAAAAGTTCGTTTCTATGTTTTTGTTTTTATGTTTTCGTTTCTCATTGTGTTCAACGTTTTTTTTTGATGTCCTCTACCCATATATGCATGTATATATGCACATAGATGTAGGTATGTACATATATGTATGTATATATGCATATATTTATATATTATTTATATTATTATTACCTATATATACACACACACACACACACATATATAGTATGTATGTTTATAAATGTATATAGTGTGTATTGGTGTGTACATATATGTGTACACACACACACTGTTTTGCAGAATGCAAAGCAAGCATGGTATAGATATCTATGAGGTAGTGTTCATTCAGATAGATGGAAACTAATATACACTTTAAAAAGATGGAAAAAATGGCAGGGGTGGGGTTGTGTGTGCAAAGCAGCCAAAGATAGAAGGGGAGTGGTGATGTGCTACATATTCCAGTGTGTCTCTAGCATAGAAAGTTAGGCATGCTCTTCTGATTAGGTTGATCTGGCTTCCCCTAAAGGGTCCATAGGAACTTGAGTTATTATATACACCTATGACATCATAGATCTTTATTATGTATGAATGTGGTCAAAGCATAGGTCATGGTGCCCTCGAAACAGCTGTTGAGATAAGACTGTTACGTAACTTGTTTTGTTTACTTTGTATTCTTTATTCTGTACTAGCACTATGACCCGGCAACGCTGGGTCATAGTGCTAGTGCATGCATATACAGCTGCGTGCGTGCGCACATACACGCGAGTACTGTCCAAATCTCTGATGACCAATCACATACAGCTAGCTGGCATTCAATTGGCGTATCAAGTTTCGCGCATTTTGATTGGGTTTTTGGATAGAAAATTCACAAAAAAGTCACTTCTATTGATTTTTTAATGGCTTTGCGGGGTGACTGGGGAAATGTAAAGATGTGCACGACCACCCTTGGATTGTTTTGAATGACCATAGAAAGTGCGAGCCCTCTAACTGAAAAATTGTGGATTTGTATAAAGGACACGCTCACAGAACATTTTGCCGTTTATATATATACTAGCAGAATTGCCTGGCGTTGCTCGGGGCTGAATTGCTTGAAAGTACTGTTAATGATTGCACTGAATTATGATGATTATTCAGGCAAATATTGATATAAGCTTACGGTGGGAGATAAGGACTTAACGATCAAACGTGTGCCATTGCATTGTTTTGGGGGAACCAAATTTCTGATGAGCATTATAGGGGCACCAACTTTAAGTTTGAGAAAGTGTGGTGGTAGTCCGGGGTGCTCAAAGGAATTGAGTACCTCTATTGGATAGTTGATGACGTCCTCTGGTGAGGAGTTGTATCGATAGACTGATATACATAGACTTCCCCATGAATGAGTTTTAGCATTTCATCATTAATATGGTGAACAGTTTTATTCCTCGGGGCCAGTATAGCCTTTTTGCCAATCCAATCCATATTCTGATAATTAGCTTGTAGATCTGGGAACACTGCATCTCTGAGATCAGAAGGCGTCTTAACAATGGTACAAATGGAATCGATGGCAATATTACCATTTTCATCCCCTGGTATTTTGCCTTCGCCAAGTGCAAGGAGGGTGTGTGAGGAAATGCTGCTGATGTGATATTACGTCGCATATGAGCACGCATATTGGTGTGAAGTTTGAGAGTTACTTCCGTTTATTTAAAAAAATATGCATTAAAATGGAAAAAATGATGGTAATTTATTTGTAAAATCATAGACTCATCAGACGCGTGCTAATACCCAGAAGGGCTCGATATGAATCACGACTATAAGATACCCGGTTTTGGTTAAACTGCATCGCAAAATGTGGGAGTAGTTAGGAATCTAAATCGGAGTAGACAGACACACAACCTTTCTTTTATATATAAATATTTTCGTCCTAAAAAACTTTGTATCGATTGAATGGTTACCTCTATGGAAATATATACACGCACATTATACATACATGTGTGTATAGATGAATATATAAATACATTTAAATATCTATATACACTTTTGGGCGATCTTTGTGCTACTTAGAGATAACTTTAGATCTTATTTTCGTCCTAAAAAACTTTGTATGGAGTGAAAGGTTACCTCTATGGAAATATATACACACACATTATACATACATGTGTGTATAGATGAATATATAAATACATTTAAATATCTATATACACTTTTGGGCGATCTTTCTGCTACTTGGATATACTTTAGATCTTATATTCGTCCTAAAAAACTTTCCTGTCACACACTCACGCACACACACGCACCCTCACACACACACACACGTTAGCTTACAATTTTATTTATATATTTGCGTGTCTATGTGTGTAAAGAGGAAGTGGGAATGCAGAGTGAAAGAGTGAAATGAAAATATTTAGTTTTCTTTTCTTTTCTCGAATTTTTCTGAAATGGGGGTGAAATTGAAAGAAATTTTGTATGCCATGACCGAATGGAAGTACTTTGAAAAATCATAGGTAAACTCTAATTGAAGAAATTGTGTGAGGATAAATCGTTATGTATTTATTTGTTTCTGTTTGCTGCGTTGTTTTTTTTTTTGAGTAGTGGTTTAAGGTACACTTCTCTCGTTTATATAAATACTTTCACTTTAATGGTGCAACACTTGCAAAGAGAAAGGAGGAGAAATTAGGGTGATAGCATCAGTGAAGCAGTTTGCTCCGTTTGTGTGTGTGTGTGCTGTAGCCCACACTAAGAAAAGCACTTCACTTACACACCACAATGTGAGTTTTCTCTAAATTTTGCTTAATTGGGGTTGAAATTTGAAAAACTGGACCTGGCACGACCTGATGTATTATACTCTTAAAAATGCTAGGTAAATTGTAATTGAAGAAATCCTATATTGTAGATTTCTATAAGAGACAAAGGGAGGCAGATAAAATCTGCCTTTTATAATAAGAGATATATATATATATATATATATATATATATATCTTAAGTATGTCCTTGAGAACGATTATTTATGTAGTAATCTTTTGTGCCCAATATTTTAAGGAACTTGTTGAACTTTTTTATGTCCTTAACATGTCCCTGTTACCAAAGACTGTATATATGTAATGTAGCAATTTGCAACAACCAATAATTAATGCAACCAAACTGCCACATGTTATTTTTGACAATCTTTTTCCAAAGAGTGAAACCGGTAAAGTAAATAAACATCTTTTAAATTGCATTTTCAAACCTTCTTTCGTATATAATTCCACTCGTGCGGTACCCCACAACTCCACTTTGTTATATATATATATAGATTTTGTATTCCATGTAAATATATGTATTAAGCCTATTTGTGTCTATCAACCTTTGTACTTATATGCTAAAGCCTTTTTCGTCTGTCTTTATGTTGTGGGTTAAAATTCCGCTGAGGTTGACTTTACCTTTCATCCTTTTGGGGTTTATAAATTAAGTATCAGTTATGCTTCGGGGTTGATGTAACTGGCTGTCCCTTCCCCTAAAGTTCAGACCTTTTTTTCTATAGTAGAAAGCATATGTAAAAGCCTTTTGATTTTTTTTCTCTCTCCAGGTTCTGAAAAGTGTTGTTGCCAAATTTAATGCCTCTCAACTGATAACCCAGCGACAACAGGTCAGTGTGCTCATCCGACGAGAACTACACAACCGTGCAAAGGATTTTAACATCATCCTTGATGACGTCTCCATTACAGAGCTGAGTTTTGGTCGGGAATACACAGCCGCCGTAGAATCTAAACAGGTTAGCTTCAGAAGGTTTTTCTCTTGTCTGTCTGTCTGCCTCCCTCCCCAACATTTTAACCCTTTTAATGTCAACCTGCCTAAGATCACCTCGCTGGTTTTAGGGTACAGACTTCCCCTTTTAATGTGACCTAAACTAAAACCTTCAAAATTTCATTCTAATTTTTGTTCTAAACTCCACCTTAAACTCTTTTACTCTTTTACTTCTTTCAGTCATGTGACTGTGGCCATGCTGGAGCACTGCCTTTAGTCAAGCAAATCGACCCCAGGTCTTATTCTTTGTAAGCCTAGTACTTGTTCTTTCGGTCTCTTTTTCCGAACTACTAAGTTACGGGGACGTAAACACACCAGCATCGGTTGTCAAGCAATGTTGGGGGAACAAACAGACACACAAACATACACACACACACATATATATATATGATGGGCTTCTTTCAGTTTCCATCTACCAAATCCACTCACAAGGCTTTGGTCGGCCCGAGGCTATAGTAGAAGACACTTGCCCAAGGTGCCACACTGTGGGACTGAACCCAGAACCATGTGGTTCATAAGCAAGCTACCTACCACACAGCCACTCCTATGCCTGGTCAAGTTATTTTATTAATTTCTTGATTATTTTTCAAAATTTAATGAAAAGGCAGTGAAGTTTGAAAGAGGTATGGTAACTAAAGTGTTAAAACAAGAAATTTTTGTCTCATGAGGTGGTCCTAGAAAAGTTAAATCTGTTATAAAGTTTACCTCCCACCACAACAATTTTGTTGGTCACTGCTTACACTACGATCCCACCTCTCCCATTGCCATTTCCTTTGTTCTTTCCCATAGTAATTCTTATTGCTTTCCCTCCCATCTTCCACTCTCATTTCCTCTATGTATTCTCCCACCATCGTTTAATTTAACCCCTCTGTGTGACCTTTCTGATGGACCCCTGTTTATTTTGGTCTTTCTAGGTTGCCCAGCAAGAAGCTCAGCGGGCTCAGTTTGTTGTAGAAAAAGCCAAACAGGAACGTCAACAGAAGATCGTACAGGCTGAAGGTGAAGCCGAAGCCGCAAAAATGATATCCTTTTATTCCGTTTGTGTGTTTTCCTTTCTCTATTTCAGTTGGTTGATCTTGAAGCAAGAAACCTTGCTTTATTTATTGACGGTTGATACTGTCTTTATTGATGATTGACTCCTGATGATATCACAATAATGTTGACTTATTAGTTTAAACATTTAACCCTTTCGTTACTGTATTTATTTTGAGATGCTCTGTATTTCTTTCAATTACTTTAAATATAACAAAGAATTTAGTAAAATAGCATCGTTATCATTGAGCTAGTGTTAGGAACATAAATTGTGACTTAGATTTGGTGGAAAATTTGAAATCAAAACTAACGAAAACAAGACATTTATACTAGAGGGCCTGAGCCGGTTTCAGCCAGGTTGGTACCGAAAGGGTTAAGGCGATGAGCTGGCAGAATCGTTAGCACTCCGGGCGAAATGCTCAGCTGTATTTCGTCTGCTGCTACATTCTGAGTTCAAATTCCGCCGAGGTCGACTTTGCCTTTCATCCTTTCGGGGTCGATTAAATAAGTACCAGTTACGCACTGGGGGGGGGGGGGTCGATATAATCGACTTAATCTGTTTGTCTGTCCTTGTTTGTCCTCTCTGTGTTTAGCCCCTTGTAGGTAGTAAAGAAATAGGTATTTCGTCTGCCGCTACGTTCTGAGTTCAAATTCCGCCGAGGTCGACTTTGCCTTTCGTCCTTTCGGGGTCGATTAAATAAGTACCAGTTTCACACTGGGGTCGATATAATCGACCTAATCCGTTTGTCTGTCCTTGTTTGTCCTCTCTGTGTTTAGCCCCTTGTAGGTAGTAAAGAAATAGGTATTGATGTGAAAGGACTGACTAAGAGCTGAAAGAAGGAGATAAAGGGGACCAAAAGCTGACCCCATCATTTATGCTCTAAAAGAATAATCCCCAATAGTTTTCAGACTTCACATGGCTTTCATTTTTTTTCACAGGGACTGTTATATTTCAAGTAGGTTTTATGCTCATATTTTACGCAGTAAAATATCTATTATTTAAAAAATATGAAATATTGTTTTCTTTAACCTTGTTACCTTGGAAATGCTATATCTCAAAACCCTGGATATTTAAAGTTGAGGAAGATACGAGCTGCACAATCAATTTCTAAAACTGTATGTATCTTTGATTTTATTGGTTTTTCTTAACTTTTTGGGTATTTTTTTTTGTCCAAACTAAGTCTCTTTAGAATATTGTAGGTTTTACTCTATGCTCTTCAAATGATTTTTCAGTTTAGCTATGTATTTAAATAGAGGCAAATGGTCCAACCCATGCCTTCATGGAAAGAGGACATTAAATGACAATAATGATGACAGTGTAAAGTAAAACAGACTCTTGTGATGTAGTTGGGCATAACATCTTTAGTGTTGGTGGAAGGATAAAAATATACTCGGTCCACGCTTGTGGCGACATTCACCCTGGGCGGGTTGAGTCGGCTTCTTCCACCACCCTCGTGGCATCTCGAACCATGGCAGTGGAAGAAGTTTTGTGGGAATATGTGGATTTGACAAGCGGTCCCCAAAAATCCCGCATGTAGAGACATCCTGTTTGCCGCAGATTGTCCGCAGACGCAGGGACAGAACGACTGAGGATCCGCCGGTTGCCGAAACAGACACTCCGAGGATTTTCACCAGAGCCCCGTCTGCCGGGTTGTGGCCCTAATACCACTTGGTGTTAGACCAATCCACCTTGAGTGGCCCTACCAGGAACTGAAGTTCCCGATGGCATAGCTCTGACACTGTCTGACCCATGCCACTGTAGTATTCCTGCTTGTGGTAGTTATATCATGTTTTCATCAACCAATGTGTGAAGTTTCTGTGCGGGTAGTCAACTTGCTAGAAATAGCAGCTAATCTCTCTTATGCCTTAAAAAAAAAGAGGGCACGTAACAAACACCATCCGAGCGTGGCCGTTCGCCAGCCTCGTCTGGCACCTGTGTCGGTGGCACATAAAAATACCATCCAAGCGTGGCCGTCTGCCAGCCTCATCTGGCACCTTTGTTGGTGGCACATAAAAACACCATCCGAGTGTGGCCGTCTGCCAGCCTCGTCTGGCACCTGTGTCGGTGGCACATAAAATCACCCACTACACTCTCGGAGTGGTTGGCGTTAGGAAGGGCATCCAGCTGTAGAAACACTGCCAGATCTGACTGGAGCCTGGTGCAGCCTTCGAGCTTGCCAGACCCCAGTTGAACCGTCCAACCCATGCTAGCATGGAAAGCGGACGTTAAACGATGATGATGATGATGATGATGAGTCTCTGAGACACAAAATGATTTGATGATCACAGTTGGACCATTTTTTAGCATCAGACTGCTGGACCAGTGTTAACTTTGTGTGTGTGTGTGTTTCAGCATCATCAACAATAGTGTATTTCATCACGTTTCAACGCATTTTATTTTGTACTTTTTTTTTTTTGCAGATTGCTTCTTCTCAGAATCGGGCTTTCTTGAATTCCAATTCCTTGATGTTAAACATTATGGATCCTTTATTTGGAGAGTCTGCAAACAGTCTGAAAAAGTAAAAAATTCATACCATTATTCCTTTTTGGAAACATAATTTCCAAATGTAATCACGTGAATACATAATCCACTACAGTAGTAAGACTGGTTTGAAAAATTGAAGTTTTTTTTTTTTTTTTCTCTAAATTTGTGTAAACAAAAAGCAAATAAAACCAAAATATATAATTACTTAATACATTTTGCTTTTGTGTTTTTATTTTGTACATCATCATCATTGTTTAACGTCCGCTTTCCATGCTGGCATGGGTTGGATGATTTTGACTGAGGGCTGGCGAACCAGATGGCTGCGCCAGGCTCCAGTCTTGATCTGGCAGAGTTTCTACAGCTGGATGCCCTTCCTAATGCCAACCACTCCGAGAGTGTAGTGGGTGCTTTTTACGTGCCACCGGCATGGGGACCAGTCGGGTGGTACTGGCAATGACCTTGCTATAATAAACAAGAATATTGTAATGATTACTACAACTTGTATATCAACATGAATACTGAACAAATATTCGATCATATTGATGAGAGATAAAAAGTAAGATCTGGTTGCCAGCAGTCTGCTTGTATCATTCCTTGTCTTTATATTGCTGTAAAATCTTTGAAAATCTTAATTTGATGGAAGATGTACTGAACTCTAATTTGGAGGATGAAGTGCTGCTTTCTAATCGAGGTGGGAACCTGTGGAATAGGCAGACCCAGGAAAATCTGGAATGAGGTGGTGAAATATGATCCTCAGTTGTTGAGTCTCACAAAGGCGATGACAAACAACCGACACTTCTGGTGATCTGCTGTGCTTGAGAAGACGCATGAAGCTAAGAAAGATTAAGGTGGCGAGCTGGCGGAATCGTTAGCACGCCAGGCAAAATACATAGCAGCATTTCGTCCGTCCTTACCTTGAGTTCAAATCCTGCCTTTGTCGAATTTGCCTTCTATCCTTTCGGGGTTACAATAAAATAAGTACCAGTTGAACACTGGGGTCGTTGGAATCGACTTGTCTCTTCCCCCGAATCTACTGACCTTGTGCCAGTATTTGAATGGTTGAGTGGAAGAATTAGCAAAAGGGGTCAGAGCGTCTGATGAGCTTACCCTATTGCAAGTATATCTGAGCCTGACCTTCTCTGGAGGATTCTCTTTCCTTTTTTTCTTTCGGAAACCCCCGAAATAAAAAGGTAAAGATCATGGTTCAATGCTGCCTTTCAATCCCTGACTAAATAGTCAAACCAATGAATGTTTACAAGATTTCGTCAATCAGGATAGCTTTCTCCTGAATCCTGTCCGGAGCACACCGTCCCATCGTTACTACATTTAGTCTGGCTCAGTATAATACCTATTTCTTTACTACCCACAAGGGGCTAAACACAGCGAGAGGACAAACAAGGACAGACATAGGTATTAAGTCGATTACATCGACCCCAGTACGTAACTGGTACTTATTTAATCGACCCCAAAAGGATGAAAGGCAAAGTCGACCCCGGCGGAATTTGAGCTCAACGTAGCGGCAGACCAAATACCTATTTCTTTATTACCCACAAGGGGCTAAACACAGAGGGGACAAACAAGGTCAGACATAGGTATTAAGTCGATTACATCGACCCCAGTGCGTAACTGGTACTTAATTTATCGACCCCGAAAGGATGAAAGACAAAGTCGACCTCGGCGGAATTTGAACTCAGAACGTAGTGGTAGACGAAATACCGCTAAGCATTTCGCCCGGTGTGCTAACGATTCTGCCAGCTCGCCAGGCTCAGTATAATATTACCACCTGGGCCTCGGGTACCTTTAACAGAATCCACTGATGCAAAAGTATTTGAAATATTTCTCTGATCCGAGGATATCGAGTTTCTTCTTTTCTTCTTTCAGCCTCAGAAGCCCTGATTAAAAGGGGGCATTAATGTCGTTCTTTCCTCCTTTGTCTATACCAGGCACGGGCAACCTTTATCGAGAAGTGGGCCGCATGAGACATGGCTCATCATAAGGTGGGCCGGATCACTAAAAATGTGAAGGTAATTTTTCGTTAGTGGGGCAATTCAGAAACTCTCACGGGTCACAATTTTTCCACGACCGAACTCCATCATTAAAACAAAAGAAAACAGTATATATCAAGGTTCAGTAAGGATAAAGCGCAAAGACCACCTTCAGTCATGAAGGACTATGGGATTGCACTTAGAAAGTTACCCTCCGAGGCTCAAGTCCGGGTAAATTTGTTTATAGAAGACCAGCAGTCGCCCATGCATACCAGCCTCCCCTCTCCATGCCACCAACGTTATCCAAGGGAAAGGTGAAGGCCGATACAGCTTGGCACCAGTTAGGTCGCAACTCATTTCTACAGCTGAGTGAACTGGAGGAACGTAAAATAAAGTGTCTTGCTCAAGAACACAACACGCAGCCCGGTCCGGGAATCGGTCTCACTACTTCATGATTGGGAGCCCGACGCTCTAACCACTGAGCCATGCACCTTCATATAGCAAGATCCTACAAAGTCTCTGTGGCTATTCAACTATTCGATAAACACCTGAAACGGTCTTGAACATTAAGGGTGCTGAATTACTAGCGAACTGAATTTGGACGAGTTAAATAATTTAAAGCAAACACACGAATTTCCAACCAAATATCAATGCAAAATTCACCAAACACATATTAGGTTAGAAAGAATGCCCGGTAGCATTTGTGACTCGATCACATTGAGTGTAGTTTTTCAACGATGATGTTGGCAGTTCTTCGTGTCTGAAGATCACGAGGAAGAGAGCAAGATCTTTTCAGTAGTTACGGTAAAATAAACATTAATTTTTACATTCTATTGTATTTTTCTTTATAGATTACTTTATATCATAGGGATTAAATTTGCATCGATTTTGATCTTTTAAAATGAATTTAGATCAGACTCAAATCACACATTATATACCGTTTGAATTCAAAGTTCTTCAGCAATGGAAGCAACAAGACATATTTGTTCTGTTAATGGAAATGAAGCTTCATGTGTCTTGAAATGCCAATTATAGTTTGGCCAATTACATTCAGGAAGCTTGTCTCTTGCAGATTCCCCTCGATCTGGACGACCGAGTTCCGTCAATATCGAGCTTCTGAAAACCGTATTTGGGGAAAATCCAAAGCAAATTGAACGAGAATTAGCAAAACGACTCAATTCTAGTCACACCTTGTTCATAAAACATATCAACTGGATAAAGTGCCTACAACTGGCTCAAAGAGTTGCCCTCTACTCGTCATAAAAGGGTAGACTTGCCTCTAAATCTTTCCTGAGTAGAATCATTACAGGTGATGAAAAGTGGGTTCACTATATCCATATTCAAAGAAAACAGCAATGGATAACACCTAACGAAAAAGAATTCACCCCCAAATCAATGAGAATTCACTCCCAAGTCAAGGCGATGCCATCAAAAAGTTATGCTCTGCCTTTGGTGGGACGTGAAGTGTGTCGACTATTATGAAATAATAAACCATAACGAAACAGTTAATGTAGAGAAGTTGTGATTCCCTTCGGTCATGAATAACCATGGGATTGCACCTAGAAAGTTACCCTCTGAGGCACAAGTCTGGGCAAAGTTGTTTATGGAAGACCAGCAGTCACCCACGCATGCCAGGCTCCCCTCTCCACGCCACCAATGTTATCCAAGGGAAAGACAACAGCAGATACAGCTTGGCACCTGTGACTTCGCATCTCATTTATTAACGTGCAAGTGACTGAGCACTCCACAGACACGTGTACCCTTAACGTATTTCACGGGGAGATTCAGCGTGACACAGAGTGTGACAAGGCTGGCCCTTTGAAATACAGGTACAACAGAAACAGGAAGAAAGAGTGAGAGAAAGTTGTGGTGAATGAATACAGCAGGGTTCACCACCACCCACTGCCGGAGCCTCGTGGAGCTTTAGGTGTTTTCGCTCAATAAACACTCACAATGCCCTGTCTGGGAATCGAAACCGCGAGTCCGCTGCCCTAACCACTGGGCCATTGCGCCTCCACTTGTAGAGAAGTATTGTCATCAATTGGATGCATTGGCACAAAAATTTACAGGAAGATTATCAATGGCCAGTTGTAAAAGGTGTTACTATTTCACATTAAATATTCCAACTATATCAGTATAATCACGTGACCGACCAGTCCATCATATGTAGTTACACATCGCTGGTCACAATGCGCTTCGCATTGTTTTAGCTTTCAAATGACGCCACCCCGCTGGCTAAGCGAGCAGGCCAACAGAAGAAAGAGTGGGAGAAAGTTGTGGTGAAAGAGTACCGCAGGGATCACCACCCCCTGCCGGAGCCTCGTGGAGCTTTTAGGTGTTTTCGCTCAATAAACACACACAACGCCCGGTCTGGGAATCGAAACCGCGATCCTACGACCCCGAGTCCGCTGCCCTAACCACTGGGCCATTGCGCCTCCACATATCAGTATAATATGATTAAATTTTCCTTGTTCTTTATAAATGTGGTTTAGCACATTCATCAACTTTCTCTATTTTGTATTGAAAAGCAGTAATCACAGACACACACGTATACGTACACGAAAGAATAATTGCTTTTAAATCCCGAACTTTTTATTATTCATATTTTCAATTATATTTTAGAAGTTTACATAATAGGTTTTGATAAGTTATGAACGATTCTATGAAAGAGTCAAAGATGTTTGCTGATACTTGCTCTGTAATCTGATGGGTGGAAACGACGGTGTATGTAATACTGGAGTCTGTGTCAAACAGATTTGTAATACACAGGGTAATTTACACAAAATCTGCACAGATTCGAATGATTTAAGAGCTCAAAGTTCAATCAGATTAAGTTATAGTATTGTTGATATTGTTTAGTTCCCGGTCTAATCCTGATTGAGTGGACAAGAGTATAAGGAATGGCCTTAATAGGCCATTCAACTCACTAAAACGAGCAGCTAAACTCAAACCGCTAAATAGTAGTAATTCAGAAATCAAGGAAAATTAAAAACATTTACCTTAATCATCTTTGGACAATGCATTGTTTCGACGTACTTTTTGGTAAACGAGCCTAATTAAATTAAATTAAATTTAATCAAGTCAATTTACCACTGGCCCGTCTAATCGGCAAAGCAGCCAGGAGGAATTAATATTCCACGAGGCAACAG
Source organism: Octopus sinensis (assembly GCF_006345805.1). Lineage (NCBI taxonomy): Eukaryota > Metazoa > Mollusca > Cephalopoda > Octopoda > Octopodidae > Octopus > Octopus sinensis. Next base: position 14,193,726 of record NC_043006.1, on the reverse strand, counting down.
CATCGATGCCTTGGGAATATATACTCTAAATTTTATCATATTTATTTCTTTACTACCCACAAGGGGCTAAACATAGAGGGGACAAACAAGGACAGACAAAGGGATTAAGTCGGTTACATCGAGCCCAGTGCGAAACTGGTACTTTATTTATCGACCCCCGAAAGGATGAAAGGCAAAGTCGACCTCGGCGGAATTTGAACTCAGAACGTAACGACAGACGAAATACCGCTAAGCATTTCACCCGGCGGGCTAACGTTTCTGCCAGCTCGCCGTCAATGGACATCTAATCATAGTAGAAGTATTCCGGATGTGACCATCTCGTATTTTTTGCATCAGTAGGACTACATTGTTGAATGTGTGCAGCTTGTTTTTAAAGATAATAGATGTGGACTTGAAGAAATTTGGTAGCTATTTATAGCAGGTTTAGCGACTGTGTAGAAAGTACCCTCGCCGGTACGTAATTCAGGAATTTGGTGTCAGCAACGAGACTAATAAAAATAGGGGTGGCGATGAACAAGATGGGTAGACTCTCTTCTTTATGTCTGTGTGTAACCTCTAACACATGAATAAATCTACCAAAAGAAAACCTCTGTAAAGTTGCTCAACCAGCTAAAATTAGTCGCCAAATCACCCTTAAATCACATTCTACAAATGGACAGGATATCCTTGGAAAGGCTCAGATCATAAGTCTATTCGGTTAGGATTGTCCTGGGGTTAAATAATAACAAGAGCTTCTGGTTCGATTGCATGTACATTGGTGACTCTATTACATGTCGTTTAGTTCCATTAAAGGTTATTCACAGTCCACTGGATGCTCTTGTCTCTGGTTTTCGTGGCGACACAAGAGTGAAATAAAATCGTTCCGGATATGACAACTGTCGATTACTGAAGATTTATTTTATTTTATTTTATTTTACATTTTATCGGTGAAGGCGCATGGATCAGTGTTTAGAGTGTCGAGTTTACGGTTGTGAGTTCGAATCCCGAGCCGGGCTGCGTGTTGTGTTCTTGAGCAAGACACTTTATTTCACGTTGCTCCAGTTCACTCAGCTGTAGAAATGAGTTGCGATATCACAAGTGCCAAGCTGTATCGGCCCCTTTGCCTTTCCCTTGGATAACACTGGTGGCGTGGAGAGGGGAGGTCGGTATGCATGGGCGACTGCTGGTCTTCCATAAAACAACCTTGCCCGGACTTGTGCCTGGGAAGGTAAATTTCTAGGTGCAATACCATGGTCAGTCATGACCAAAGGGGGTCTCAGCAGCACATTTTATTAAAGACATTTTCTTGAGGTTAGATTTGAACTCAGCATTCCACACCTCAGTTATGTTAGTGCGGCTGTGGCTTCTTCTTCTCTTCTTCTTCTTCTTCTTCTTCTTCTTCTAATCAGGACTCACACCATTAGTCACAAAGAATGATCTCTAATTCGAGTCTACTCTAAGCTACCAAGAATGCGTGTGGCAACTTGAAGATCCACCCACCACACGCGATAGACTGGCGTGAAAGCTACGTTGTTATCCTCATTCCGTAAACGGTGGCTTTTAACGGGTGGAGAGCTGAACCATCCTGGGGTTAGAGAGGATTCGCAATCTAGACTAGGGTCTGAAAGTTTACCATACCATAGTGGGTTACACCATGGCTCCTCTGCTTTGTTGCAGAATTAAGAAGAAAGAGTGAGAGAAAGTTGTGGTGAAAGAGTACAGCGGAGTGTCGTGGAGCTTAGGTGATTTTGCTCAATAAGCACTCACAACGCCCTGTCTGGGAATCGAAACCGCGTTCTTTCGACCGCGAGTCCGCTGCCCTAACCACTGGGCCATTGCGCCTCCACTGCGGCTGTGGCTGCTGTTTACAGCGGTGAATTATATGACATTGTTTTTGTTTCTCACAAAAGGTTCTGCCCAAGATGCTAGAATTTTCTTCTTTATAATTTAAAATACATTTCACTCCATTAATTATTTGTATTATTTACAGTAAAAAAATTCAGGCCACGTATTACGGGAAACTGAATATCATTGCCACAAGCATACTTCGTCACAGTTGACAGAACACATCATGGCAACTGATTTAGTCCGCGGACCTACACTTGCGTCAGAAATTAATTAGCACTTCTCAAATTTCTACATTAAATAGGTTAAATCAATTAACCTTATGAGCTGTTCAAAACGTCTTACGCGATGAGAAAACTTAGTATGGTGTGATTTCGGTCCTTGCGAGGCGCTACCTATATCTATTAAACAAAGGAAGATTTGTCTGCATCCGCACTCCAAGTTGTTGTTGCACTGCTATGTCAACATCATAAAGCTGTAGACTCTCAAACTGCTCTGCAAACAAAGTTACGTCATCGTTCTGCGCAACAGTGAACTCGCAACAAAGCAATAGTTCGAGATATGGCCACTAGGTGACAGCACATACCTTGAGTGAAGAGCAAATCAAGGGTGCTAATTAATTTCTGACGGTAGTGTATGTCTTATCGACTCGGCTAAACGTGCTTCCATATATCAGAGTAAAACAGTAGAACTGAAGGAAATTAGTGATGTGGTGTTTAAATCGGAAAGCAGTAAATACAAAAAAGTTTACAAGTAGGAAATAAATCCGTTTACCGTAAAAAAAAAACACACAAACAACCTCCCACCTAAACCCCCAAAACAAAAACAAAACAAAAGTAAAATCTTTCCGGGGAAAGATGAAATGTTTTTTGAAAGCGATGGAACAAAATAGGTCGGAAAATCACTTCCAGTCTATAAATTTTTGTAGAGTTCCTTACCAATTCTTTTCTACATATTTACCAGAATGTAAAGAATGTCATACATTGAGTTTCTTACTGACTCTTGTTGAAGCAATCTGTGGCTGTGTGGTAGGTTGCTTGCTAACCAAACACATGGTTCCGGGTTCAGTCCCACTGCGTGGCATCTTGGGCAAGCGTCTTCTGCTATAGCCCCGGGCCGACCAATGCCTTGTGAGTGGATTTGGAAGACGGAAACTGAAAGAAGCCTGTCGTATATATGTATATGTGTGTGTGTGTGTGTGTGTTTGTCCCACTAGCATTGCTTGACAACCAATGCTAGTGTGTTTACGTCCCCGTCACTTAGCGGTTCGGCAAAAAAGACCGATAGAATAAGTACTGGGCTTACAAGGAATAAGTCCTGGGATCGATTTGCTCGACTAAAGGCGGTGCTCCAGCATGGCCGCAGTCAAATGACTGAAACAAGTAAAAGAGTAAAAGAGAGAGTGTTGTACCTTCCGTAGATTTTCTGCCAATTCTTGTTTAAGACAGCTAATCTATCAATGGCTCTCAATTAGCATCCAGCTTTCACCCGTGAGTCCAAGAACTGTCTGCATAGAGCAGTGCATAACCTCTTAAGCAACGGTATTGGCAGGTATTTAAGGCGGCGAACTGGCAGAAACGTTATCACGCCGGGCAAAATGCTTTGTGGTATTTCGTCTGCCGGTACGTTCTGAGTTCAAATTCTGCCGAGGTCGACTTTGCCTTTCATCCTTTCGGGGTCGATTAAATAAATACCAGTTACACACTGGGGTCGATATAATCGACTTGGTCCGTTTGTCTGTCCTTGTTTGTCCTCTCTGTGTTTAGCCCCTTGTGGGTAGTAAAGAAATAGCTATTGGCAGGTATTGGGCTGGGGGTAGTCACTCTATGTATGCATATGAAAACTGGATTACCGAAGGAACTAGGCACAGGAATCTCAACCATCACTGGTATATTTTCAAAGGTTAGAAAGACGAAATCCAACAGTTCGCTGCGTATTTCTCAGAGCACGGTGAAACATATAGATTTCCCCGGTCACCCCACTGCATCTCTGGTTAATCTCTAATTCTTTGTGACCTGTTTTACTACTGCCCCAAGAAGTCGTGGATGAACTAGAGTGAGGCTAATCGTCCAATGCACTGTACATCTTTATAATCCAACTCTAGCACAAGTCAAGACTCGAACTTCTTAAAAGCACAAATAGGCGGTACATCTTTTGTCGCCGAGGCCGGAGAAGCACGCGCATCTGCGATAATAAAATATTACTGCTTCTGTAGTTTCTACGTACGTGAGGATTACGGAAGGTGGGAGGGGTCTTGATTTCCAGGTCACCCTGTAAGTGCTGCTGGTATCAAAGTGATGGAATCTAGATTATCTTGGAAAACGAAAGGCGAACAAATCATTCAGCAAAATTTAAAAAATAAATATTTTGGATCTTTTCGGTTTGGACGGCAGTTTTTCTAGCGGTGTCATATGAAATTGTCACCCATAATTATGACCCTAGTATCAATCTATTGCATTTCAATCTGTTTTAGGATTAGGAGTGGGGGGAAGGGTATCTTTTTTTCCTCACAAGTGTAAATAAACCAAATCTGTTTCTTAAACGAGGGACATATTCATACGGCACAGAATGTTTTTCACCTCAATAGACGTCATTGATTGGTTGAAATTGCAGAAATTGAAGAAAAAAACAAACTACAAATATCTTACAAACTATAGAATTTTCTCAATAAAGCCAAGAGTAAAAGATGTTTTATAAACACATTCTACCAGTATACGAAGTTTTAAAGTGTTTAGTTACGTGGAAATTATTTAAAAAAACTGCCGATCAAACCGAAAAGATCCAAATTTTTTCTAAGGAAGGTTATTTTATCCTAAATATTTGACTTTCTAATAGCAAACTAATTTGCGATATTGACTTTCTGACATTTTCAAGTTTTTTGGTTGTCAGCGATAAAATGCCGTTGAATGATATTAATTTAAAATATGGGAAATTTTAGCTTCTGCATTAGCTATATCTAAATAGTCAAAAGAAAAATAAAGTTGGAGGATTAGCAGAAGTTATGGATGTACATCTCTTAATAAGATTATCTACGTTAAGCCTAAAAGTTTCAATATCTGTTTATTTTGTGATGTTATAAATATTCAATATTATATTTTTCTATCGAAAATATTTGTGGTATCTAAATAACTGTTTAGCCTCAAGCCAAACCTACCTGAGCAGATCTATGCTCAAAGGTGTTATAGCTATGACCATAATATACTTTGAAGTATTTCATATTTAGTTTTACATTATCCAGTATATGCCTTCATTTCAAAGATAGTCACGTGTAATTCGAGGAAGATATTTGGCTGCTATTTCTAGCTGTTCGAATGTTCACATAGAACAGAAATTGGATACTATTTTAGCACCAAGAGAGCGTAAGAATATGTAGAGGACGCATTTGTGCTGGGCAAAATAATGAATTTTTAAACTTGGTGTACATAACTAAAACATTAAGTCATCTGTGTATCAATACTTTATATATATATATATATATATCATAAAAGGGTAAATAATTTTTTCGATGGTTTTTCAGACAACCAACAATTATTTACCGGTAGATTTCGGTATGTAAATATGACCTTTACTGAACTATATATATATATATATATATATATTATATATATATATATATATATATATATACCGGAGTAAACACAGAAATGTGAAACAAGGTGGAAAAAAGAGTACTCAAATACCAGTGGTAGAGTAATATGCTTTATTTAAAGCAGCGGAAAATTCAACAGGTTTTGTTGAATTTTCCGCTGCTTTAAATAAAGTATATATATATATATAAAAGAGATAATGGTGTCATTGAGATCCAAAGGTGTCAGGTCACCATCTCCGATGAAGGGATATTATTACTATCCTAGAAACAGCTGTAAGATCTTCTATCTATAATTGCTTTAATATCTATACAGCCTTGGTTTTTTAATCTTATTACGCAAAAAATCTTATATATATATATATTATATATATATATATATATATATCACGTGACCACGTGACCGACCAGACCATCAGATGTTGTTACACATCGCTGGTCACAATGCGTTCGCATTGTTTTAGCCTTCGAATGACGCCACCCCGCTGGCTAAGCGAGCAGGCCAACAGACGAAAGAGTGGTGAAAGAGTACAGCAGGGATCACCACCCCCTCCCGGAGCTTCGTGGAGCTTTTAGGTGTTTTCGCTCAATAAACACTCACAACACCCGGTCTGAGAATCGAAACCGCGATCCTGCGACCGCGAGTCCGCTGCCCTAACTACTAGGCCATATATATATATATATGCATCATTGAAAGACATGGTGTTGTGAGAAAACCGAAACCTATCTGACGTTCTCGTGAGTTACTGCTGCGACGATATTCACCTGGCTCCGATATATATTGCACTTTTAACATAGGTGGGTAGGCTGAAAGATTCATAGGCTGACTATGAAGGAGAGATGCTAGAGCTGTGAAATCTTGCCTGTATTAATTCCAACTTTTCCTGTTAATAACTGCATTGCTTCTTTCCAAATAATCTGACATCTAGCTGTTCAAAGAAGACTTGAAAAGTAACTAGTAGCGACTTCTCTTGAAAATGGTACAAAATTTGGCATCGCGCTGTCATCAAGTACCTTCAGAAAAAGGGTTTTGCCCCCAACGACATTCATGCTGACAATGCTGTTGCATTAGGGGCTAACATTTCAGCTTTGTCATCAGTGCAAAAGTGGGCAGTTGAATTTAGGAGGAGAAGGGAAATTTGTAGAAATGACCTTAGGTCTGGACATTCCACAGTTGCCACAACCGAAAAAAAACATTGATCGTGTTCATCACATTCTGAAGGATGACAGGCGAGCTGGCAGAAACGTTAGCACGCCGGGCGAAATGCGTTGCCGTATTTCGTCTGCCGTTACGTTCTGAGTTCAAATTCCGCCGAGGTCGACTTTGCCTTTCATCCTTTCGGGGTCGATAAATTAAGTACCAGTTACGCACTGGGGTCGATGTAAGCGATTTATTCCGTTTGACTGTCCTTGTTTGTTTCCTCTGTGTTTAGCCCCTTGTGGGTAGTAAAGAAATAGGTGATTGACAATAAATCAAACAGCCGAAGCTATTAGCATGGCCCATAACAGAGTAGAGAATATTCTGCACTATGAACTTGGCACGACGATTAGAAGAATTGGTGGAGTGTCAGAAAAATTACCTGGGAGTGTTTGTTCTGACATTTTACATTCAAAGTTCAAATTCAATATTTTGGCTTTAAAGATTAAACAATGATTATTTTTGCGCATGGAGTTGTAGAGATATTATCAGTGACCACTTTCAAATTTTGGATGCAGACGAAATATCACTCACGGTTGAAGGGTTTGAGAATTTTCCCACCAAATAATTCTGCCGAATTTTCTAGAAGCTTGACTAAATTTTATAAAAAGCTAGTATATTGAACTCCCGGGAAAATTCTCAAAATTTACTTTAAGTCTACTGCGTAACTAATAACTTAACCTATTTGATTAGTCACGACACGGTCATGTTGGCGTTATGCGTTTTATGTCTTTTATGACGACACAGTTAATCTTCACGATGGGTGCCACGTCTTTTGACACCTGATGAAAAGCACACCAGGCTGATCATACCACGGGAAAATCTGACATTGTTTGAGGCAGATCCAACTGGATTCCTTGAACGCTTCTTAACCCAAGATGTAGTGTTGGCTTCATTACTTTGTGCCGGAGACAAAGAGACAATCCCTGCAGTGGAAACACTCCTCCTTTTCTCACCTGTTCCAAAGAAGGCCAAGGTTGTTTCATCTGCAGGGAAGGTAATGGTCTCAATTTTTTGGGATACAAAAGACACATTGTGTTCATTGGCTACATGGAAAAGGGTCACACCATCAATGGAAAGTACTGTGCCAACTTGCTGAGGCAGTTACGAAGGGATATCCAGACAAAACGCCCAGGAAAACTTTCGAAATGGGTTTGTTTCATCAGGACAATGTTCCAGCACACAACACCTTGGTTTCAATGGCTACTGTGTATGACTGTAGCTTTGAACTAGTTGATCGCCGTCCCTATTCTCCTGATTTGGCCTCGTCTGACTATCACCTGTTCGCAAACACGTCAAATGTAAATAATGTAAATAATGTACAAAATTGCTCATTTCTTAAATATAGAACGGTATCTCGTGTTAGTTTCATCACTCATAATCTTCTGTACTGGCTTACGGCATGTTGGAAGAAGGGTCTTAATTTTTGAGTTTTTCTTCTCTTTGATTGCTTTCACAGCAGCTAAGGAGCTCAATCTATCCTTACAAAAAGATTTTAGGTACTACCGTTCCGAATCTGAATGGACCTGGGAATAATGGTAATTAAGAGATGACTCCACGCTCCCCACAACCCCAGAACTCTCAAACCGGAGCCTCACCGGCGGATGCAGTTTATTGTCATACCCAAGATCTGTTTGGAAGGCATGATTAATGGAAAGGAAAACAGAGGTCGGCAACCTAAGAGATGGACAGATAACATCACAGTATGGACAGATCTTGATATGGTTTCTCTGAATGTTAGGACGCATTCTGCTGCAAGCGGAGATAGCGGGAAATGATGATGATGTCTATGAAGAAATTTTCTCTTAGACAAATTATTTTCTCTCAGGAAAAAGGCATAACATAATGTCTTTCAATGGTATATATACATTAAGTATGGTACACAGATAGCTATAATTATCATTATTAATATTATAAATATCATTATTTTTTTTTTGCAAATCCATAGTTATGTAATTTGTATGAAGTCAATATTTTGGCTTTAAAGATTAAACAATGATTATTTATGCGCATGGAGTTGTAGAGATATTATCAGTGACCACTTTCAAATTTTGGATGCAGACGAAATGTCACTCACGGTTGAAGGGTTTGAGAATTTTCCCATCAAATGATTCTGCCGAATTTTCTAGAAGCTTGACTAAATTTTATAAAAAGCTAGTATATTGAACTCCCGAACAGAACGACCTCAAGGTTGAAGGGTTTCCTACTCATGACAAAGAGAAATCGCTGATTTGTTCATATTTTAGTGGGCTAAGTCATTAAATCGTTGTTATTACTACGCAATATTATGTTGGCTGTATGTGAAGGTGAGAATGACCAAATTAATATTTATATAAGTTTCCATATTTCTTTTATTACTCGGCACATTTGCATTTACATAAGTACAGCAATCATTTGAATAAAACAGCAAACAGTATACACGAGATGATGAACGTGACAGTTAAAATCTTTATTGTATAAAATATTTTAGTCATATGAAAAACCTTCGTGGTTATTGTAGACAGAAAAATTTAGGAAAAAATGGGAATACCTTGTCATAAAACTGACCGACAGAGTTCTGTGTAGCTCTTGAGGTTGTTCTGTTCGGGAGTTCAACATACTAGCTTTTTATAAAATTTAGTCAAGCTTCTAGAATATTCGGCAGAGTTATTTGGCGGGAAAATTCTCAAAATTTTCTTTAAGTCTACTGCTTAACTGATAACTTAACCTATTTGATTAGTCAAGACACGGTCATGTTGGCGTTATGCGTTGTCTTTTATGACGATACAGTTAATTCCTCGTAACTGATCTTACCTTTTATGCATTATAATTAGGCTGTAGTCCTAAATTGGGGAGCTGAGTGAGAGGGATCAAAACTGAGCTGAAGCCTCGCTACAATATATGTTATTAATGAAAAATGTTGGTACCAGTGAATATGAACCTATTTTCTTTTATTTATTTGCTAAATTGATTTTATTTTTTTCTATTCTACTAGAGAAATTCATTACAAACAAAAAAAAATTGGTAAAGTCGTTAGATGCCCGTTGGTCAAGATACATATAAACTGACCACAAATGTGATTAATTGAAAGAGCTGTTAGACCAGGTAGAATGTCTTTTTCGGTTCTCTGTGCAGATGGTTCATTCTGCAGATGTCAACTTTGCTTTTCCTCCTTTCGGGGATCAAGGAAATAAAGTACCAGTCCAGCCCTAAGTTCCTCTATTCCCCTCTCTCGTTCCCTCTGGATTCTACCTCTAATCAAAGGTCCAGGCTTGTAATTGTGTAACAAAACCGGACTTTGAATTACAGACTTCAGAATTGCGTTCAGGGTACACGTGTCTGTGAAATACTCACCCACCTACACGCTAATTTCTTCAATAGGAAGGGATTCCGTTGGTTAACTGAATGAATATCGTCGAAACTGACGGAGAATTCACTTAAGGAACCATATCTAAATATACTATGGCGTTTCTGTACAGCCGGCCTCATTCTGTCAGCACTTGTTTCAGTAAACCTTGGTTTGTTGCAAGTAACAAATCTATTTTCTTTCCCAACTTCCCAATCCAGCGAAAGCGTATTGATTTTCAGTTTAAGGTTAATTGGACCAATAAGATCGAAATACCACCCGTTTCATCTTCTCTTCTGTTTTTGTTGCTAGTTTTTTTTTTGGTACGGGGTTCTTTGAAATAAAAATCTGGTTTCTTCGTACTTTATGCGCTCACATCAGTTCTGCATGAACATACTTAATGCTCAAAATCTGATGAACCCAATTTTACAAGCATATCGTATGTAGGACAAGGCTTGATTAAAACAAACTATTGTATTAAGAACAGCTAGAAAAAACAAAATAAACAAAAAACGGTGCCTTCTCGATCCTTCGAACGATAAAGCCAAATAAAGAACCACAAATTACGACGCCAAATAGACTGAGATCTTTGACTTGTCAATCATCAACGGACTTTGTTCCGGATGTCTCAAAACATGGAAGCCACATAATCTGATTGCTTTATTTACAAAGTATCTTCAAACGTGTCTGGATACTTAAGATGATAAAATTGGCATTTATGAACGAGTGGCGACTATTATTAAATAAAACAGGATGCGTGAGAACCATTGTTGAAGTGACCGATGGATATATGCTTCTCTGAAATGACAGAAATAGCAACAAGAATGATATTTTCCGGAAATCTTTTCTTCCTTTGAGATATATTCGGATTCTAATTATGTTAAATTGTAACTAGTTCAATAAGATAATCTCTGTGTGTCCTGTATTCATATATGCGTGTATATGTACATGTAGAGGTAGGTACGTACATATATGTTTATATATATGCATATGTTTTATTTTATTTATTAATATATATATAATATATAATATATATATATATATATGTATATAAACATAAATATATATATATATATATATATATATATAATATATATATATATATATATAATATATATATACATACATGTATATATATGCATATATATTATATATATATATATATATATATGCATATATATATATATATTATATATATATATATATATATATATCTATATATATATATACTATATATATATATATATATATATGTATGTATAAATGTGTATTTGTGGCTGTGTGGTAAGTAGCTTGCTTACCAACCGCATGGTTCCAGGTTCAGTCCCACTGCGTGGCACCTTGGGCAGGTGTCTTCTACTATAGCCTCAGGCCGACCAAAACCTTGTGAGTGGATTTAGTAGACGGAAACTGAAAGAAGCCCGTCGTATATATGTATATATATATATATATATATATATATATATATATATATATATAATCAATCAATATAGGGAGGCAAAAAAATTTTGTAGAATTCTTTTGCCCCCAGCGGCCTAGTGGGAAAAAATTAAATAGTCATAAACCATTTTTAAGTTCAATATCACAATCAAGGAACGGCCATAATAGGCCATTCACCCACTAGAAATAACAGCCAAAAAGCTTCAACCGCAAAATAACATTAATTCCGTAAACCAGGAGAAAATTAAAAAACATTTACCCTGAAATTCCTTATACGATGCACCGTTTCGTCTACTGTTTAATGGTAAACTAACCTGATTAAATTAAATCAAGCCAATCTACCATAGGCCCTTAGATTCATCAGTAAGGAATAGCCAAATCGGAACAGATATTTTTCACGAGGCATTCTCGTCCATGCCTCGCCAATATCTGACCTAAAATTTTCAAATCGTCGCACTCGCGCCAAATTTATCGGCAGCAAATAAATATAAGCCGCCGATTCCATTACGGAACCAACCAGAAAATTCATAATTAATCAATATAGGGAGGCAAAAAAATTTTGTAGAATTCTTTTGCCCCCAGCGGCCTAGTGGGAAAAAATTAAATAGTCATAAACCATTTTTAAGTTCAATATCACAATCAAGGAACGGCCATAATAGGCCATTCACCCACTAGAAATAACAGCCAAAAAGCTTCAACCGCAAAATAACATTAATTCCGTAAACCAGGAGAAAATTAAAAAACATTTACCCTGAAATTCCTTGTACGATGCACCGTTTCGTCTACTGTTTAATGGTAAACTAACCTGATTAAATTAAATCAAGCCAATCTACCATAGGCCCTTAGATTCATCAGTAAGGAATAGCCAAATCGGAACAGATATTTTTCACGAGGCATTCTCGTCCATGCCTCGCCAATATCTGACCTAAAATTTTCAAATCGTCGCACTCGCGCCAAATTTATCGGCAGCAAATAAATATAAGCCGCCGATTCCATTACGGAACCAACCAGAAAATTCATAATTAATCAATATAGGGAGGCAAAAAAATTTTGTAGAATTCTTTTGCCCCCAGCGGCCTAGTGGGAAAAAATTAAATAGTCATAAACCATTTTTAAGTTCAATATCACAATCAAGGAACGGCCATAATAGGCCATTCACCCACTAGAAATAACAGCCAAAAAGCTTCAACCGCAAAATAACATTAATTCCGTAAACCAGGAGAAAATTAAAAAACATTTACCCTGAAATTCCTTATACGATGCACCGTTTCGTCTACTGTTTAATGGTAAACTAACCTGATTAAATTAAATCAAGCCAATCTACCATAGGCCCTTAGATTCATCAGTAAGGAATAGCCAAATCGGAACAGATATTTTTCACGAGGCATTCTCGTCCATGCCTCGCCAATATCTGACCTAAAATTTTCAAATCGTCGCACTCGCGCCAAATTTATCGGCAGCAAATAAATATAAGCCGCCGATTCCATTACGGAACCAACCAGAAAATTCATAATTAATCAATATAGGGTAAATGTTTTTTAATTTTCTCCTGATTTACGGAATTAATGTTATTTTGCGGTTGAAGCTTTTTGGCTGTTATTTCTAGTGGGTGAATGGCCTATTATGGCCGTTCCTTGATTGTGATATTGAACTTAAAAATGGTTTATGACTATTTAATTTTTTCCCACTAGGCCGCTGGGGGCAAAAGAATTCTACAAAATTTTTTTGCCTCCCTATATTGATTAATTATGAATTTTCTGGTTGGTTCCGTAATGGAATCGGCGGCTTATATTTATTTGCTGCCGATAAATTTGGCGCGAGTGCGACGATTTGAAAATTTTAGGTCAGATATTGGCGAGGCATGGACGAGAATGCCCCGTGAAAAATATCTGTTCCGATTTGGCTATTCCTTACTGATGAATCTAAGGGCCTATGGTAGATTGGCTTGATTTAATTTAATCAGGTTAGTTTACCATTAAACAGTAGACGAAACGGTGCATCGTATAAGGAATTTCAGGGTAAATGTTTTTTAATTTTCTCCTGGTTTACGGAATTAATGTTATTTTGCGGTTGAAGCTTTTTGGCTGTTATTTCTAGTGGGTGAATGGCCTATTATGGCCGTTCCTTGATTGTGATATTGAACTTAAAAATGGTTTATGACTATTTAATTTTTTCCCACTAGGCCGCTGGGGGCAAAAGAATTCTACAAAATTTTTTTGCCTCCCTATATTGATTAATTATGAATTTTCTGGTTGGTTCCGTAATGGAATCGGCGGCTTATATTTATTTGCTGCCGATAAATTTGGCGCGAGTGCGACGATTTGAAAATTTTAGGTCAGATATTGGCGAGGCATGGACGAGAATGCCTCGTGAAAAATATCTGTTCCGATTTGGCTATTCCTTACTGATGAATCTAAGGGCCTATGGTAGATTGGCTTGATTTAATTTAATCAGGTTAGTTTACCATTAAACAGTAGACGAAACGGTGCATCGTATAAGGAATTTCAGGGTAAATGTTTTTTAATTTTCTCCTGGTTTACGGAATTAATGTTATTTTGCGGTTGAAGCTTTTTGGCTGTTATTTCTAGTGGGTGAATGGCCTATTATGGCCGTTCCTTGATTGTGTTATATATATATATATATATATATATATCTATATATATATATATATCTATCTATCTATCTATCTATCTATCTATATATATATATATATATATATATATATATATATATATATATCTATATCTATCTATCTATCTATCTATCTATTATCTATCTATCTATCTATCTATCTATCTATCTATCTATCTATCTATCTATATATATATATATATATATATATATATATATATATATATATATATACATACATACATACATACATACATACATACATATATATGTGTGTGTTTGTATGTGTGTTTCTGTGTCTGTGTTTCTCCCCCCAACATCGTTTGACAACCGATGCTGTTGTGTTTACTTCCCGGTAACTTAGCGGTTCGGCAAAAGAGACCGATAGAATAAGTACTATGCTTACAAAGAATAAGTCCTGGTTAGATTTGCTCGACTAAAGGCGGCGGTGCTCCAGGAATTCCGCAGTCAAAGAACTGAAACAGGCCATCACCAACAGAGCATATAACATGAAATACGTAAACAAACGAATGAATATGTAAGAAATTTCCAATGGGTGATTCTTCAGATTCTTTGTCTGAAGAATTTCTCATAAGAGATTTCTTACGTATTTATCCAATATGTACAACATTGTTATTCTTATTAACAAACGAAGCGTGTAATGGTAGATAAAGAATATCAAAAAATTTTCCAGCTTTCGTTTTTGCTTTATAATAACTCAGCATGACTTATTTCCAGAATTTTCAGCACTAATATGTACCTCACATCAATATAACAACGATAATTATATCCTGGAATAAGTAGAATAAGTAGAATAAGTAGAATAAGTAGAATAAATACGAGAGGACATAACTTGGATTTTATCTTACCTACATTATATATATATATATATAGAGATAGATTCGGTATAGATATATATTTGTATGTATGCATGTATGTATGTGTGTGTGTGGAGGCACATGGCCTAGTGGTTAGAGCAGCGGACTTGCGGTCGAAGGATAGCGGGTTCGAATCTCAGATGTGTGTGTTTATGAGCGAAGTTCCACGCGGCTCCGGCAGAAGGTGATGGCGAACTTCTGCTGACTCTTTCGCCACAACTTTCTCTCACCCTTTCCTCTTGCAGCTCACCTGCGACGTCCCCCAGGTGGGAACAAACAACAACAATGCATGTATGTATGGTGGACTCTCCTGTCGTAAAGGTCAACTGTTCAAATGGATCCACCAGGAGGACACTTTCACAAGCCCTTCATAAAACACTCTTAAGCAGGTTTCACGTACATACACACATGTGCATACATATACATGCACACACATTAACGTACATATACACATACATATATACACGCATGTAAACACACATATACTCATATATACATTAACATATACCTACACATACATATATATATATATATATATATATGCCTATGTGTTCAGTCCTGGCATCCTACTGAACAAGTAGCGCCAGATATAGGCTGAAATTATTTTAATTTCAATCTGTATTTAAGTCTGCAGAAACCTTGCAGGGTCTAGGATTAAGGTAAAAGTTTTTATTTTCCAATCACTTTCGGAATTACAACAATTGGTGGCTTGGAGTTTTAACTGCTCTTTCTAGCGAGTCAGCTATCCTATTCTTCGGGTATCTATTTTGTGTTTGAACGTACACTGTATTCTTCTTTGAATAATATATAGTCTATTGACTAATTTTTTCGTTCTCGCTAGACCACTGGTAACTAAGAATTTTTCGATAAATATTTTTGCTACCCTAAGATTTTAATTATATATATATATATATATACGCATCTACACTACTCAAGTATTTAAGTTTGCATGCGCATTGGGGGTGGAGGGGGATTAGTGAAACGTTAGCGTACCTAGAATGATTAAATGTCTGGGTGTCATCCACTTCTATTTGGAGAATCCCTTTATTGGAGGTGTGTGTAGAATATAATTTTTTGTGTGTTTAGTTGTGGTTTATACTTTCTTATGATAGAAGTTCGTTGAATGTTCATTGTCTGACCATAACTTAAAGAAGGGGAAGATTGTGAATTTTCTCTTTCTACATGACGTGAAGTGATCACTGCAAGTGGTGTTTCTGACAGAGGGGTATCTAATTTGTTGTTTATGAACACGAACTCTATCATGCAGTCCTGTTCCGGTTTCACCAATGTAGTATCCTTTACATTGTAGGCAAGTTGCACAGTAAATCAATTTCTTCTTTTTTTTTTGCATTTCATGTTTGCATTAACTTTGAAAATATCATTGTTTTTAAAGGAGATTTGTCCACCCTCTTCAATGTATTCACAAGTTCCGAAAAATTCTTCAAGGCGGTGCCCCAGCATGGCCGCATCCTGATGATTGAAACAAATAAAATATATACGTACACACACGACGGCTACTTTCTGTTTCCGTCTACGAAATCCACTCACGATGGCTTAGTCGGTCCGAAAATATAGTAGTAAACACTTGCCCAAGGTGACACGCAGTAGGACCGAGCTCAAGACCACAAGGTTTGGAGTATGTTTGGAAGCATATTTCTTAACTACTCAGTCACGCCTGTGCTTATGTAAAATACATCAGTAGCTCAGTTATAAGATTTATTTCTTTATTTATTAGCAACTGAGAGTGGAAACAAATCGTTTTAACGGTGGATGTGGAAGATAGTACATCTCTCCTCTTCATAGAAGATGCAGGTTCAAATCCCATCAGTAGTCTTCGACTTTCTTTTCTATCCAACGATTTTTGCTAAAACCCAATATTCTACATGCATTTATTTATAGTTTTATCTGCAAAACGCTTAATGGAATTTTGTCCGTCTTTACGTTGCGAGCTCAAATTACATCAAGATCGATATTGCTTTCCATCCTTTCGGAGTAGTTAAGTACAGCCAAGTACTGGTGTCGATGTAATCGACTAATTTCTTTCCGTCAAAAACTGCTGGCCCCGTGACAAAATTTAACAAAATTTATAGTTTTATCCAGTTAATTTCCTATCTCACGAAGTTTCTAAAAAGAAATAGTATGCACATACACACACGTGTACATACATACATTCAAATATACATGCATACATACGTACATATATGTATGTATGTATGTATGTATGTATGTATGTATGTATGTATGTATGTATGTATGTGTGCGTATGTGTATTTTACTCTTTTATTTGTTTCAGTCATTTGGCTGCGGCCATGCTCGAGCACCGCCCTTAGTCGGGCAAATCGACCCCAGGACTTATTCTTTGTAAGCCTAGTACTTATTCTATCGGTCTCTTTGCCGAACCGCTAGGTTACGGGGACGTAAAAACACCAGCATCGGTTGTCAAACGATGTTGGCGGGGACAAACACAGACACACAAACATTTACATACATATCTATCTATCTATCTATCTATCTATCTATCTATCTATCTATCTATCTATCTATTTTTCTCTATATATATACGACGGGCTTCTTTCAGTTTCCGTCTACCAAATCCACTCACAAGGCTTTGGTCGGCTCGGCGCTACAATAGAAGACTCTTGCACAAGGTGCCACGCAGTGTGACTCAACCCGGAATCTTGTGGATGGTAAGCAAGCTTACCAACCACATGTTATTATTATTATTACTATTAAGAGGTCGGCGAGCTCACAGAATCATTACTATGCCGGACAAAATGCTGAACGGCATTTCTTCCGGCTGTACGTTTTGAATTCATATTTTGCCGATGTTCACTCTGCCTTTCATTCTTTCGGGTCGAGGAAATAAGAACCAGTTTAGAACTGCAGTCGATGTAATCGACCAACCTTCTCCCCCAAAATGTCGGGCCTTGTGTCCATAGTAGAAAGGACTAGTGTTACTATTAAGACGGTGAGCTGGTTCAGTCGGGAGCGCAACTGGCAAAATGCTAAGCGGCATTTCTTCCAACTCATTCCATTCCGAGTTCATAATCCACCAAAGACGACTTTACCTTTCATCCGTTCTAGGTCGATAAAACAAGTACCAGCTGAGTACTGAGATCGATGTAATCGACTAATCCCCTTCTCTCTAGAACTGCTGGCCTTGTGCCAAAAAATTGAAACAATTATTATAACTAAAATTCTATCAGCCTTCTCTAATGATTACTAAGTTCTTCTCAACTGGTATGAAACCGGTTGGTTGAGTGGCTGTCATGAGAAAATAATATTGTATTTTATCAATAATATGTCCGCTCTATTAACCAATATATGATTGCGTTTTTCTGACTCTTGGAATTTTAGACAACTATAATAAACGTAATATTGGTTATTACATATAGTGTACTTATTACATGCCCTATATATATGTGGTACAAAATGTACGTTTGCTGAAATGATCGTAAGATCGGATCTTTTCGGTTTGACCGGCAGTTTTTTAAATAATTTCCACGTAACTAAAAAATTTTAAACTTCGTATACAGGTAGAATGTGTTTATAAAACATCGTTTTTTCTTGGCTTTATTGAGAAAATTCTACAGTTTGTAAGATATTTGTTTTTTCTTCAATTTCTGCAATTTCAACCAATCAATGACGTCTATTAAGGTGAAAACATTCTGTGCCGTATGAATATGTCCCTCGTTTAAGAAACAGATTGGGTTTATTTACACTTGTGAACAAAAAAAGATACCCTTCTCCTCACCCCTAACCCTAACCCTAACCCTAAAACAGATTGAAATGCAATAGATCGATACTAGGGTCATAATTATGGGTGACAATTTCATATGACACCGCTAGAAAAAGCTGCCGTTCAAACCGAAAAGATCCGTAACATCAATTCTTTTGATTTCTCTTTACCTCATTTTAATTATATATATATATACGAATGTTTGTACGCATGTATGTATGTATATAAATTGCTAAGTATTCCTTAGTTATTTATGTTTCTACGGTTATCTCATTGATTTGACTACATATATTTATAGGTATGGTTGTTGATGGGTTTTAATACTGGATTCTGATATTTGTGGTATTTATCTGTAGATTTTAGTAGTATTTTCTTTACTGGTTCTTAAGTTAGACATTTGATTCTGAAATTGTTAAGGATCCTCGATTAGTTTATTTTACTTCTTTTTAGATTGTAGAGGTTAAGTTTAATTTGACTGAGAAAGGTATGAGTTACCATGATAATTTATCGATCTAGAGTAAATTACGTTGCACAAATGCACACACACACGCTTTTATATATACACAGGTAGTGAGTTAATTTTGGAGCTTGCACTGATACACATAGGAACGTAGTCCTAAAGCTAATGGAAACGAGTACACTAAAAACCTTGTTAGGAGAATTTTAAAATTCATGCTATATATTTGTTCTTCATTTAAAAAGAAAACACGTGGAACACAATGCCAAAACACAAGGAATTCACAGTTTTAAAGAAACACAGGTTTGTTATTTTGTTTTTAAAATCAAAACACATAAAAGCCAAGTTTTACAGCATGTTGAAAAATCTTTCTCATATTTAAAATGAAAACAATAAAATACGTGTCATTGAATTATTTTTAATTTTAAATGTGAAATGAAAACAAAACGAAGCATCTTAAAAAATTTAACTATAATAGTAAACGTAATAGCTTCTTTTGTCCAAGTTTCATTGTTGCGAAGTTAATCTAGCTCTCCAGTAATCAACTGACTTTCAATGGAAAATAAAAACTAACTCAGGTGATACAGAGAACAGCAAAAAAAAGGAAGAAAACCTTTCAAATTCACCTTTCTTAATTAACGTTTTAACGGCAAACGTATGGTATGCACTGATTCAAACTATAATGGTACCTAAAAGAAACATGGAAACATTAACTATATGAAGATACCAATAACATCTGCTTAACTTTGCTAGCGCTCTTTCTATAGCCGCAGAATAAATGGAAGGTTTTTGTGTCACACCTTTAAGCCATCGCTAATTGAAGAATGCCGGTAGACCATTATGTACTAGAACTGGTAAAAGAGTCGTGCTATAACTGTGCTATTGATACTGTTAGGAAAATGTGATGCAATATCAACAGGTTAGCATAAATGGAATACAGGGTACTGTTGAATACGAATTGAAATACAGTCGTTTTTGTGCCACTTGAATTTGCCGCAGTGCTAGAATTGATTATCTCTTTGTATATGTCCTGAAAGTTTTGGATGATTTAACTTTGCCTGTAGATAGCATCTAAGTACACGTCTGTCAAAAATTCTAACTCGCTCGCATTGTTAGCCTTGTCAAAGATGTTTTGGAGACTGAATATTTAATTGGTGTGAAATTCAATAATGGTTACTGGTTCTGGCACAAGCCCAAAAACTTTAAGAGAACATTAACTAATACCTATTTCTTTACTGCCCACAAGTAGCTAAACACAGAGAGGACAAACAAGGACAGACAAACGGATTAAGCCGATTATATCGACCCAAGTGCGTAACTGGTACTTATTTAATCGACCCCGAAAGGATGAAAGGCAAAGTCCACCTCGGCGGAATTTGAACTCACAACGTAACGGCAGACGAAATGCCGCTAATCATTTCGCCCGGCGTGCTAACGTTTCTGCCAGCTCGCCGCCTTAACATTAACTAATACCACTGACCCCAGTACTTGACTTGTACCCTATTTTATCGACCCCAGAGAGATGAAAGGCAAATTTGATCTCAGCAGGATTTGAACTCAAAAGGTAAAGAGTTGGAAAAAAGAATAAATTAATTTTCTCTTTAATGTTTTATGTAATTTCCCACCTACTCTAACTGCTTAAGACCTTCTGATTTAGGCACAAGGCCAGTAGCTTTTAGGAGAGGTGGGTAATTGTTACCATCTACTCCGGTATTTGACTGGTACTTATTTTATAAACCTCGTGGGAATGAAGGGTAAAGGTGACCTCAGTGGGTTTTGAACGCAAAATGTAGAGTCGGATAAAATACTACAAAGCATTTTTTCCGACGCTTTAACGATTTTGCTTGTTCACTGGCTTCTCTGTAATGTAATTTTTCCCGGTGTACTAACGATTCCGTCTGCTTGCCACCGCCTTGCTCGCAAATGTAATATTAATACTTAATGCAAACTGCGCAGAGAGAAATTACCCCCACCCCATAACCCCCCCCCCCGGATAATCATGAGGCGCAGGTAGATCAGTGGGAATCCATATATATATATATATATATATATATATATATATATATATATATATATATATATATACAATATACATATATATATATATTCTTTACCGAGTGAAGAAAAGGTATGGACGATTTGTTTTGGAGTCTCGCAATGCCATATACGCCTATGAGGATTTACTTTCCCAATGAAACTCGGTTTTTTCTCAAACTCTTTCTCAAACCTGTTATAATGTGATACATGTCTTTGGTGAGGTAATTGTACGCGTCTGAAGAAGGCTTTTGATCTATCTGTTGTATCAACTATGCATTGATATAAGAATTAGTTGTTCAATAAAGCCCGAAACATATGTACCGCAAAATCCTTTGCGTCCTGTTTTTCTTTTGATACACACACACACACACACACACACACACACATATATATCTGCCGATCAAATGTTCAGAAACGAGGTACTCCCAAGGAATTTAAAAGTAACGTAATCCAAGGGTAGAGTAAGAAAATCCATGAATCAGGTTCTCCAGATCAGTCGGAAAAACGTAGAGGGTCCACATGAGCAATGTAACTACACGTGTGCTGTTGGTGATTTCCCTCCTTTCTTTGGACATTTCCTTTCTTCTTCTTTCATTTCCGACGAAGAGCTATGCTCGAAACGTCAAAAACTCATTCTCTTTACTGAGCGTCAAACTAATACATTCTATGTGCACATCCTCTTGCTGTTATTGTTACTTGTAACGTTCATTTATTCGATTTGAGTATGTATGTATGTATGTATGTATGTATGTATGTATGTATGTATATATGTATACATTTATATGTATACATACATGTGTATATATACATGTGTATATATACATGTGTAAATATAAATGTATATATATATGTATATATGAAAAAACAAGTCAAGATAGAAAATGTTAAAATAATTTTATAAAGAACATTTCAGTACCGGTTTCAGTCATTTTGAGACCTTTTCAACTGTAACGATTAAATAATTAAATTTAGAAAAATTAAAAGAAAAGTTTTTTTTAAAGGAATATTTGTATAGTGTTCAAATATAAGTGGCATTCTGCCTTTCTCTGTCTCCCTTGTTTGCACTTGTGTGTTCGAGGTCGTTGTGAATTCTTGGTAGGGTAGAAGAAGAAGAAGGTTGATGAGGAGAGGGGGTGGAAAAATTTGGGAGTGCCTTGATTGTCGTATTTTGAATGGTCAGTGGCGGCTAGCAGTTGCAGTTCAATTCAGGAGAATATTTCTATTGAATGGTTTGTTTATGGAATTTGCGTAGGTGTTATACTAAAAAGCATTAGTGATAAAGTTAAGAGGTAGAAGGTGGAGCAGAAGAAGAAGAGGAAGAAGAAGAAGAAGAAGAAGAAGAAGAGGCAGAAGAAGAAGAAGAAGAAGAAGAAGATGACGATGTTGATGATGATGATGATGATGAAGAAAGAAAAGAGCAGAAGGAAGAAGAAGAAGAAGGAGAAGAAGAAGATGATGATGATGGAGATGATGACGACGACGATGATGATGATAATGATGATGATGAAGAAGAAGGGGAAGAAGAAGAAGAAAAAAGAGAAGGGAGAATATGATATGAGTGGAAGTAGTGAGGTGTTGTATGACTTGAAGTTGGCACGTTATGGATTATAGCTGTGTGATTGGGGATGATTTGTAATGGATCTTTGGAATGTAATATTTGGTGTGTATTTCTGTTATTCTAAAGCTGAGGTGTTATTAATCGTTTGTCGTATAGACCGTTAAGAAGGGGCCTGTATTTTGTAATAAAGAGAGTTTCTTTACTATTCGTTGTCTCGAGGTTGTATCGTCCCTAAATTGGTAGAGGGGGGAAAATCCTGAAGCCTGGTGTTTTGTTGTTGGCGCAAGTATCTATGTGTTGGCTGAAAGCTATTTTTCTGTTTTGGGGAATTTTTATCTGGGATCTGTGCCGGGCTATTCTTTTACGCAAAAATTTTTTGTTTGGCCTATGTACTGCTCTTGACACCCAGAGCAGGTTAGTGTGTATATCAGGTTCTCCGAAGCACATGTGAAGTTGCTTTTCACTGTAAACCGTTGTCCCTGTTTGAAGGAGAACTCTGATCCCTCAATTAGATAATCGCATATCCCGCAATTGGGTCTTCCACATTTTTTACTGTCGGCTTCTGTGTTGAAGAGTGTATTCGGGCTTGTGTTAGGAGACTTTTCATAGATTTAGGCTGTCTCTTGCTTTTTATGATCGTGTGTGTTTGGAGGATTGTGTTCATTCTGTGGTCTTTTTTTAGGAGGGGTTGGTTGTGGAGGATGGTGCCGAAGGCTTCATTGTTGAGAGGGTTGTGTGTGGAGATGTATGGTAGGCTTTTGGTCGTAAGTTTTCTTTGATTTAGGATGTCTCAGTTCCTGGATGTTAAGTTGAAGGGCACGTTGAATGCAAATGTCTAAGTGAAGGTGGGTAGTTCCTGGTGATAAGGGTATCTTTTAGTTCTTGTAGTCGTGTGTCTCTGGTGTTTGCATTAGAAACTATAGTGCATATCCTTTTTGCTAGATTGAAGGGGATATTCATCCTGGTGTGTCTGGGGTGGCATGAATTGAATGGAAGATATTGCTTAGAATCTGTAGGCTTATAATATATGTCTGTTTCTATTACATTATTAGCTTTCTTAATGAGGATATCGAGGAAGGGGAGTTGTGGTGGCTATATTCCATCGTGAATTGGATGTTTACGTCCAGTCCGTTTAAAATTTCTTGGAATTTTGAATTTCTCTATATTTTCATGCCAATGTATGAAACAGTATATAGATATATATATATATATATATATATATATATATATATATATATATATATAATATATATATATATATATATATATATATATATTTATATAATATATATATATAAATATTATATAATATATATATATATATATATATTATATATATATTATATATATATATGTGTTGTGTGTGGGTGTGTGTGTGTATGTCGATATGTATATATCTGTGCGCGATTATACTTGAAATGTTTGCGGGAACCCCATTGACCCAATTTGCTGACTTTTTCGATGGCACGCAGGTATCGATGAATGGTTGAATGACCAAACCCAATCTTCTCAGCTAGTTCCTCGACAATTACGATGGGATTTTGTTCCACTAGGTTTGCAGGATGTCCTCGTCGAGTTTTACAGATCTTCCAGAACGAGGCTCGTCTTCTAGGCTGTAGTTTCCGGCTCGGAATTTCTGGAACCACCATTGACACTAGCTTACGTTTATTGTCCGATCCCCATATACTGCATTAATATTCCTCGCAGTAAAGGCAACAACGCAACGGAAAGTGCGAGGAATATTAATGCAGTATATGGGGATCGGACAATAAACGTAAGCTAGTGTCAATGATGGTTCCAGAAATTCCGAGCCGGAAACTACAGCCTAGAAGACGAGCCTCGTTCTGGAAGATCTGTAAAACTCGACGAGGACATCCTGCAAACCTGGTGGAACAAAATCCCATCGTAATTGTTGAGGAACTAGCTGAGAAGATTGGGTTTGGTCATTCAATAAGAGAATAAAACTAAAAGTAAAACTATATGTAGGATTTTACAGTTGTAGCTCCGTTATCCAAGGAAAATATGTAGAATGGGTAGAAATGCTTCTTGTCCATGGTAAGTAGATTCCAATAGGAGTTCATATTTTGTTATTACAAGTAGATGGCGCGGAGATATAAATTCTATGTGCTGTTCATTCAAAGGGTGTGAATGAAATTTTGAGAATGTACTGGTAAGAGTAAGTAGATGGAGAGAAGAGAATAGATATGTGTGTTAGGAGGAGAATGGTACTAGTCAAAAGGAATAGCACTCTCCTCCTAACATACATATCTGTTTCCTTCTCTCTATCTATTTATCTAATATTTGATAAGGTAGCCATTACCATAACATAGACGCAGCTAACAGCGGTCTCGAAGATAAGATATATTACAACCCCTCAAGTAAAAAGACGAATCGTATAAATAGGCCTAGAAATAGGCATAGGAAAATAATATGGTTCGCATCCTCCTTTTCTTCCTCAATGTTAAAAGTAACATAGGCAAAAACTTCCTATCTCTTTGAGATAAGCATTTCCCCGTAAACCACAAATGCAGAAAGATCTTTAACAGACGCTCGATTA
>NC_043006.1:14140996-14158496 GCF_006345805.1 Octopus sinensis | reverse complement strand
GGGAGGAAAGAGTGGTGGTGAAAGAGTACAGCAGGATCACACCATCCCTGCCGGAGTCTCGTGGAGCTTTTAGGTGTTTTCGCTCAATAAACACACGCAACGCCCGGTCTGGGAATCGAAACCGCGATCCTACGACCGCGAGTCCGCTGCCCTAACCACTCGGCCATTGCGCCTCCACTTATGTTACTTATGGCATGTAATTATTACAGATTTATCTTTTTAATTGCTAAACAGCCAAATTTTTGAATTTGTGTTAGCATAATGCATGGCCCAGTGGTTAGAGCGTCGGGCTCACACGTAGTGAGTTCGATTCCCGGAACCGAGTTGCTTGTTGTGTTCTTGAGCAAGACACTTTACTTCACGTTGCTCCAGTTCACTCAGCTGTGGGAATGAGTTGCGACGTCACAGGTGCCAAGCTGCATTGGGCCTTACCCTTGGATAACATCGGTGGAGCGGAGAAGCAAGGCTGATATGCATGGGCGACTACTGGTATTCAATAAACAACCTTACCCAGATTTGTGCCTCAGAAGGTAACTTTGTAGGTGCAATCCCATGGTCATTCATGACCGAAGGAGGCCTTTACCTCCACCTCTCTCTCTCTCTCTCTCTCTCTCCCACTCTTTCTCTCTCTCACTATATATAATGTGACCGCGTGTGTATCGTTGGCGATTTTCTTTCCTCCGTCTTCCCTTCCTTGGATCTTTCCCTTTCCTATGTTTCTGACGAAGAGCTCCGCTCGAAACGTTAAACCCTCCTTCCTTCTTTCCTTTCCTGAGCGTCCAATAACACTATACTTGTTCTACGTATATATATATATATATGTTTACACCGACTTTTTATATTTTATTTTTATTTTATTATTATTATTGTTATTATTATTATTATTTTTTAAATTTTAAATTAAAATTTTATTATTATTATTATTACTAGTATTGTTGTTATACATACATACATACAAGAATACGTAATAATAATAATAATGATAATAATAATGATAATGATAATAATAAATATAAGAATAAGTCCTGGGGTCGATTCGCTCGACTTAAGGCGGTGCTCCAACATAGCCACAGTCAAATCACTGAAAAAAGTATACAAATTTAAAGAATGAGTAAATGTGGAACCGAAAAGCTTTATCCCAATAGATTTCCGTACATCTTTCTTTCACTCAGCTCTGTCTGTCTGTCTATCTGTCTGTCTGTCTGTCTGTCTGTCTGTCTGTCCGTCCGTCTCTCTCTCTCTCTCTCTCTCTCACCCATTCTTTCTCCCACTCCATTTGTTCTTTCGTGTGTGTTTCTCTTCATGCGTCGTGTTTGTATTGAGATCAGGATTATTTAACGTATTTTAAGGAGTGGCTGTGTGGTAAGTAGCTTGTTTACCAACCACATGGTTCCGGGTTCAGTCCCACTGCGTGGAAACCTTAGGCAAGTGTCTTCTGCTATAGCCTCGGCCCGACCAAAGCCTTGTGAGTGGATTTGTAGATGGAAAACTGAAAGAAGCCGTCGTCGTTATAATATATAATATATATATATATATATATAATATTATATAATATATATATATATATTATATATATATATATATATGTATGTGTGTGTGTGTTTGTGTGAGTATGTTTGTCCCTAGCATTGCTTGACAACCGATGCTTGGGTGTGTTTATGTCCCCGTTACTTAGCGGTTGGAAAAAAGACCGATAAATAAGTACTGGGCTTACAAAAAGGAATAAGTCCGGGGTCGAGTTGACTCGATTAAAGGCGGTGCTCCAGCATGGCCGCAGTCAAATGACTGAAACAAGTAAAAGAGTAAAAGAGTATCTGTCTCTTTCCTCCTCTCTCTCTTTCAGCATATTTCTCACTGTGTACGAGGAGAGGGGAAAGTGTTAATGGCCATCACATCTCAACTGTAATATGTCTCTCTCTCCATTTTCTTTCTTTCCATTCTTTCCTTCCATTCTTTCCTTCTTTCTTTCCTTTCTTTCTTTCTTTCTTTCTTTCTTTCTTCATTCATTCTTTCCTTTCTTTCTTTCTTTCTTTCTTTCATTCATTCTTTCTTTCTTTCTTTCTTTTTTCCATTCTTTCTTTTCTTTCTTTTCTTTCTTCTTCTTTCTTTCTTTCCTTTCCTTCTTCCCTTCTTCTTTCTTCCTTCCTTTCTTCTTTCTTTCTTTCTTTCCTTCCATTTTCTTTCATCTTCTTTCTTTCATTCTTTCTTTTTCTTTCTTT
Organism: Octopus sinensis; assembly: GCF_006345805.1. Taxonomy (NCBI): domain Eukaryota; kingdom Metazoa; phylum Mollusca; class Cephalopoda; order Octopoda; family Octopodidae; genus Octopus; species Octopus sinensis. The sequence continues at coordinate 14,156,277 of NC_043006.1, read as the reverse complement.
CTTTCTTCCTTCCTTCCTTCTTTCCTCTTCCTTCCTTCCTTCTTCTTCTTTCTTTTCTTCTTCCTTCCTTCTTCTTTCTTTCCTTCCTTCCTTTCTTTCTTTCTCTCTTCTTTCTTTTCTTTCTTCCTTCTTCTTTCTTTTCCTTCCTTCCTTCCTTCTTTCCTTTCTTTTCTTTCTTTCTTTCTTTTCATTCTTTCCTTCCTTCCTTCCTTTCTTTCTTCCTTTCTTTCTTTCTTTCTTCTTCTTTCTTTCCTTCCTTCCTTTCTTTCTTTCCTTCCTTCCTTCTTCCTTCCTTTCTTTCTTTCTTTCTTTCTTTCTTTCTTTCTTTCCTTCCTTTCTTCTTTCTTTCTTTCCTTCCTTCCTTCCTCCTTCTTCCTTTCTTTCTTTCTTTCTTTCTTTCTTTCTTTCTTTCATTCATTTTTCCTTTCTTTCTTTCTTTCTTTCTTTCTTTCATTCATTCATTCTTTCTTTCTTTCTTTCTTTCTTTCTTCCATTCTTTCTTTCTTTCTTTCTTTCTTTCTTTCTTTCTTCCTTCCTTCTTCTTCCTTTCTTTCTTTCTTTCTTTCTTTCTTTCTTTATTTCTTTCATTCATTCTTCTTTCCTTCTTTCTTTCTTTCTTTCTTTCTTCTTTTTCTTTCTTTCCTTCTTTCTTTCTTTCTTTCTTTCCTTCCTTCCTTCCTTCCTTCCTCCTTCTCTTTTCTTTCTTTCCTTCTTTCCTTCCTTTCCTTCTTCTTTCTTTCATTCATTCTTCCTTCCTTTCTCTTTCTTTCTTCTTTCTTTCTTTCTTTCTTTTTTCTCTTCCTTCTTCCTTCCTTTCTTTCTTTCTTTCTTTCTTTCTTCCTTCCTTCCTTCCTTCTTTCTTTCTTTCTTTTCTTTTTCCTTCTTCTTTCCTTCCTTCCTCCTTCTTTCCTTCTTTCTTTCTTCTTTCTTTCTTTCTTCTTTCTTTTCTTTCCTCCTTCTTTCTTTCTTCCTCCCTTCCTTCCTTCCTTCTTTCTTTCCTTCCTCCCTTTCTTTCTTTCCTTCTTTCTTTCTTTCTTTCTTTCTTTCTTCCTTCCCTCTCTCTTTCCTTCTTTCCTTCCTTCTTTCTTTTTTTCTTTCTTTCCTCCCTTCTTTCTTTCTTTCTTTCCTTCTTTCTTCATTTCTTTCTTTCTTTCCTTCTCTCCTTCGTTCTTTCTTTCTTTCTTTCTTTCTTTCTTTCTTTCTTCATTTCTTTCTTTCTTTGCTTCTCTCCTTCGTTCTTTCTTTCTTTCTTTCTTTCTTTCTTTCTTTCTTTCTTTCTTTCTTCATTTCTTTCTTTATTTCCTTCTCTCCTTCGTTCGTTCTTTCTTTCTTTCATTTTTTCTCCCCCCCTCTCGCCCATCTTTTTCTCTATTTATGTGAGTATATTTCTCTCTATTTTGTGCATGAGGAGAGGGGCAAAACGTCTATGTCCATCCAGTTCAATTAATTCATTGAAGCATCTCTCTCTCTCTCTCTGTCTCTATGTATATATTTCCACGCGCTCGCCTCCATTGTCAAAAGGTTCTGTCGTCGTCTAAAAAAGCCATCTCTAAAACAGATTCAACTAGCAGTATCGCCCGGCGTTGCTTGGATTTGTAAGGGAAATAACTATATAAGCATTTTTAGAGAGTTATAGCCAAAAAATAGCAAAAAAATGCATTAAAAATGGAAAAAAAATGATGGTAAATTTTTAAAAAAATCGTTGACTCATCGTAGACATTTTTAGAGAGTTACTTCCCTTATATAATAGCGAAAAAAATGCATTAAAAATGGAACAAAATGATGGTAAATTTTTTTAAAAATCATAGACTCATCGTAAACGCGCGCTAATACCCAAAAGGGCTCGATATGAATCACGACTATAAGATACCCGGTTTTGGTTAAACTGCACAGCAAAATGTGGGAGTAGTTAGGAATCTAAATCGTAGGAGACAGACACACAACTTGAATTTTATATATAAAGATGTCCAGTTGGTAGCGCTAAATCACGAGTACTTAAACAATCGCGCCTAATCGTCCCTTTCCGGTAATCTTTAGTCCATAGAATGAAACATTTAAAGGCAATTGACAGAATTTTGAACATATCTAATTCGATATTCGTATTTTCTTCCATAAATTGCGATACAAACGAGATATTTACACAAATCTCCCCCTCTCTCTCTATTTATCTTTCTTCTTCTTTCTCTCAACACACCTTCTGGTAGTAAGGCTTTTCTCTGAATTCATTCATTACCCTCTTATATTTGACAAGGCGAATATTCCCTCTTAACAAATATAATAAAACATTAAACAAACTACGCTAGGTAATACATTATTTCTTTGTTATTTATTTACTGTCATCACCATGCATATTTTACCCAACTTCTCATCGACATTACTTGAAGCATATTTTTAAAGCGATATATATGCTATTTACACCTGGCAACATTTCAATCGAATTACAACACTCTTAGATACATATTAGCAGGAAAACGCAGCCGCAAGAGTGTATAAATATTAGTAACGTACAGGACAAAAAGAAGTGAAAGCTTTAAATTTGAATTTCATAAAATGTCTTGCGTATACAAAAGGAAAAATAATAGAAAAGATTAAAAGGAAGACTATATTGCCTTTGTGGCAATATATATGCAGCGAGCTGGCAGAAACGTTAGCGCGCCGGGCGAAATGCGTAGCCGTATTTCATCTGTCGTTACGTTCCAAGTTCAAATTCCGCCGAGGTCGACTTTGCCTTTCATCCTTTCGGGGTCGATAAATTAAGTACCAGTTACGCACTGGGGTCGATGCAATCGACTTAATCCGTTTGTCTGTCCTTGTTTGTCCCCTCTGTGTTTAGCTCCTTGTGGGTAGTAAAGAAATATATATTGCCTTTGTGGAGGCGCAATGGCCCAGTGGTTAGGGCAGCGGACTCGCGGTCGGAGGATCGTGGTTTCGATTCCCAGACCGGGCGTTGTGTGTGTTTATTGAGCGAAAACACGTAAAGCTCCACGAGGCTCCTGCAGGGGGTGGTGGAAACCCCTGTTGTATTCTTTCGCCCCCAACTTTTTCTCACTCTTTCTTCCCGTTTCTTGGGTAACGCTGCGATGGACTGGCGTCCCGTCCAGCTGGAGGAAACACATACGCCACAGAAACCGGGAAGCCGGGCCCAATGAGCCTGGCTACGCTTGAATAGGGCGCATAAATAAAAAAAAATTGCCTTTGAGCAGAATGTTGAAAATGCGAAATTTGAAGAATTAGTTTTGTTCTTTTCATGGGGAAACACTCCGTCGGTTACGACGACGAGGGTTCCGGTTGATCCGAATCAACGGAACAGCCTGCTCGTGAAATTAACGCGTAAGTGGCTGAGCACTCCACAGACACGTGCACCCTTAACGTAGTTCTCGGTGAAATTCAGCGTGACACAGAGAGTGACAAGGCCGGCCCCTTGAAATACACGTACAACAGAAACAGGAAGTAAGAGTGAGAGAAAGTTGTGGTGAAAGAGTACAGCAGGGATCACCATCATCCCCTGCCGGAGCTACGTGGAACTTTTAGGTGTTTTCGCTCAATAAACACACATAACGCCCGGTCTGGGAATCGAAACCGCGATCCTATGACCGCGAGTTCGCTGCCCCAACCACTGGGCCACTGGGCCATTGCGCCTCCTCCCTATCACTACTCTCTATATAATACAGCAGGGATCACCACCATCCCCTGCCGGAGCCTCGTGAAGCTTTTTTAGGTGTTTTCGCTCAATAAACACTCACAACGCCCGGTCTGGGAATCGAAACCGCGATCCTATGACCACGAGTCCGCTGCCCTAACCATTGGGCCATTGCGCCTCCTAAACCGAGATCATAATCAATGTCTGAAGAAGATAAATCAAATTTTGTGCACTTTAGGAAGGAAGGTTTGATGGTCATGCCTTATAGAAGACATGAGTGTTGTTGGTGGGAGTTTCTGGGTATCAAGATCCCTAGAATGTTATATTTCCAGGGCTTCATGGCATAAATTCCAAGTCCTTTGTCTCAAGTGGGGAGAAATTTTCATATTTGAGCCGAGGAAGGTAGAGCTCAGTAAATGAGCTCTTATTTCTGAACTGACAGGATACTACTACTTATTTGATTCTCACTAGTTCAGTTGACACGCATCCTCATCACCGTTCCCTTCCTAGTTGAGCTCATATTTAACTATGCCTAAATGTCGGCTCAGCTGTGAATGAAAAATACGAGAGGAGAGTAGTTGGTGAGGGTTTGTTAAATTTTGAAAGGCAAGCTCCATCTCCATCATATACTAGTGCTTCGCCTTCTTACATCATTCACCATATTTTATTTTATAAGGAGTAAATGACGGAAGTTTATTTAGAACTAGCAGTATCGCCCGGCGTTGCTCGGATTTGTAAGGGAAATAACTATATTAGCATTTTTAGAGATGTAAAGTATAATAGCCATCTCAATATGGCTAACCACAAAGGGGTGGTGGTGTTACTGTAGCTTTTTACGTTCTGAGATTTAATAATAAATTTTTAGAGAGTTACTTCCCTTATATATGCCAAAAATGCATTAAAAATGGAAAAAATTGATGGTAAATTTTTTTAAAAATCGTAGACTCATCGTAGACGCGCGCTAATACCCAGAAGGGATCGATATGAATCACGACTATAAGATACCCGGTTTTGGTTAAACTGCACCGCAAAATGTGGGAGTAGTTAGGAATCTAAATCGTAGGAGACAGACAGCACACAACCTCACTTTTATATATAAAGATTTTCTTCAAAGGGGGAATTATACTGTTATATTTGAATCGAATTAACCCTTTTTTTATATTTGATTCCAGATGAATACGTAATACTTTTAAACTTCCACTTCTACTTGTCCTGTATTTTTTCAGGTTAACTTAATTAAAAATATTATCACTCCTGAGCCAGCAGTTTCTTGCTGGTCCATTCTTTTTAAGGGCAATGTTTTTAATAACCAAAACAAATTGTTATTGAGTATATAAGATAAAACTCTTTTAATCTTTACTCTTTTACTTGTTTCAGTCATTTGACTGCGGTCATGCTGGAGCACCGCCTTTAGTCGAATCAAATCGACCCCAGGACTTATTCTTTGTAAGCCTAGTACTTATTCTATCGGGCTCTTTTGCCGAACCGCTAGGTTACGGGGACGTAAACACACCAGCATCAGTTGTCAAGCGATGTTGGGCGAACAAACACAGACACACAAACACACGCACACACACACACACACGCACACATATATACATATATACGACGAGCTTCTTTCAGTGAATAGTAAGAAATTTTGCTAAGCATGACGACTTTAATAGCATGAAAGCCTGAACAAACGTAAATTGTTGGATTCTAAATACTTGTCCAACTTCTTTAATGAATTCAATTTCTCATTTCAAGCGCGAAGCTTCTTTAAAATCTTACACGAATGCGAGTTTTGAAGGAGATGCTCGCTAATTTAGTAATGTTGAACAATCGATTTTTGAAAGGGCATAAAAAAAAAATGTAAAAGAAACTAAAATCTTATTGTAATTCCATATGGATTATTTTAAATTTAAATTTGATGATGACAAAATTTAATAAAGTTTTTTAGCAGATTTGGTAGTATATCATAAAAAGAACAATGCTTGTATTTATTCAAAGGAAGCAAAGTAATCCACAATCAGATTCTAACGCGATTAATATTCTGCAGAGATTAATAAATATACAAAAACTACATATTTGTGATGTTATATTTTCTTCTCTCTATGCTTCGTGGTCGAAAATTCTTCGACGCTAAAGAATTGAATACGGAAAATAATATTTGGTATTGAATGTTCCCACGTCGCAAGAACAAAGCAAAACAAATCTTGCGGATTCATGAGAACTATACGTTATTCTATAATTAATTCTTTCAAAATCCGTAATGTTTGTTTTGCGATATTTTGACAACGTCCAACTTTTTATCGTAAAATATATTTCCTGCCTGTCAATTTGTTTTGGATCTTTTCGGTTTGAACGGCAGTTTTTTCTAGCGGTGTCATATGAAATTGTCACCCATAATTATTACCCTAGTATCGATCTATTGCATTTCCATCTGTTATAGGGTTAGGGTTAGGGGTGGGGGGAAGGGTATCTTTTTTTCTTCATAAATGTAAATAAACCCAATCTGTTTCTTAAACGAGGGACATATTCATACGGCACAGAATATTTGTTACCTCAATGGACGTCACTGATTGGTTGAAATTGCAGAAATTGAAGAAAAAAACAACAAATATCTTACAAACTATAGAATTTTCTGAATAAAGCCAAGAAAAAAGATGTTTTATAAACACACTAGCAGCATAGCCCGGCGTTGCCCGGGTATGTAAGAGCCCCTAGTAGGCAACGACTAATCCCAATCTAGTCCTTTCCCTCTAGGGAACGAAGGCGCATGTGTAGGTTGCAATGTCTTCTCTTCACTCCCAAATAACTATCAAACAGCTATCGATAATTCAACCCAACCAATTCCTACCAGGAAGAAATTACATTCGAGACTTTACCCCCAACACCGCCACTTCTGCTAATAGCTGCTGCAGCCGCAAGTTATTCGAATACTTTTTTTTGTTTAAACTTTCTTTATAACTACCACTCCAAACGTTTTACATTAAATTTTTGACGTACCCTAAGGATCCTCGGACGCTACTTGCAAACTCTTGGTTTATTATAAACTGCTTTTGTCGTGTGCACCAAAAAACCTTTTCTATTCGTTTGTTCAGTTTGGTCACTTTTGACTTTTTCGTTGTCACTCACATTTCTGCCCGTTTTTTTGCCGTTTTTGTACAATTTAATATATTTTGGGATACTTACCCCACGTGTTCCGAGAGTTAAAAAGGTCGAGTTGCATCCCCAAGACAGTCTGTGGTTTGTGTTTAATACACAAATCGGTTTAATATGATTTAATTAACCGATTTTTTCCAGTAATAAAGTATCCAATTGGAATAAAAAGGGCCATATAGCTCCTTGGAGCAGACATGATGCTCGCTGTGAATTAAAAAAAAAATTCCAGCCAATTTGTGAAAGATATTGTCGAAAATTGAATTTAAACGCGATTTCTCAAAATGGCATGATTTTATCGATTTTTTCTGTTGGTAAGATATTGCATGAAAAACTAACGTCAGAATTAAGTTTCTTAGGGTAACATTAAGCTTCACCATGAGTTTGGTGAAAATCGATTGCAAGTTGCGAAAACTACAACAGAAAATGTGTTGCATATAAAAAGCTTAGATTCTCGACCCCATGTCAAATTTATCGATTTTTTTCAGAACTGGGGGAACTTTTTAAAATTTTCGCCGCGTTGGTTTTGAATTATGACATTGGACTATGTGTGTGTCAAGTTTCATCAGAATCGGTTGAAAGCCGTGGTCAGGGTGAGGGTACAACCTGACAGACACACAGACACACACACAGACAAACTGCCGTTTATATATAGAGAGATTCTACCAGTATACGAAGTTTAAATTTTTTTAGTTACTTAGAAATTATGTTAAAAATTATCTACATGTGCATCGTAGATAACTCAAACAGTTATTTATACAAAAGCCTTTGATGCAAAGATTGAGGCAGCATGGAAACATCCTATTGTAAATGACATAGAATCTTTATACAGATCAATTTAGAGATAATTGCCCCTCCTATCCCCTCCCTCTTCTTCTCCCCTCCTTTGTCTCTATGATTCTTTCTTAATGTGTGTAGCGGTCTTTAACTCAGTGCGTATCACCAAACCTAGTATGTGCATTCAACCTGCATCTCTTATGTTATTTTTCACTGTATCTGTCTTTAACTCCCTATCACTGGGGAAGCACTCCGTCGGTTACGACGATGAGGGTTCCGGTTGATCCGAATCAACGGAACAGCCTGCTCGTGAAATTAACGTGTAAGTGGCTGAGCACTCCACAGACACGTGTACCCTTAACGTAGTTCTCGGGGATATTCAGCGTGACACAGAGAGTGACAAGGCCGGCCCTTTGAAATACAGGTACAACAGAAACAGGAAGTAAGAGTGAGAGAAAGTTGTGGTGAAAGAGTACAGCAGGGATCACCACCATCCCTGCCGGAGCCTCGTGGAGCTTTAGGTGTTTTCGCTCAATAAACACTCACAACGCCCGGTCTGGGAATCGAAACCGCGATCCTATGACCGCGAGTCCGCTGCCCTAACCACTGGGCCATTGCGCCTCTCCCTATCACTAGTCTCTATATGATATGAAGCATCACTGGAAAAAAAAAATCAATGAACCAACCAACCAAACAGCTAATCAACAAATTTATTTCGGCTATTATTACATAGGTGGAGGCGCGTGGCTTAGTGGTTAGGGTGCCAGCATCATGATCGTAAGATTGTGGTTTCGATTCCTGGACCGGGCGACGCATTGTGTTCTTGAGCAAAACACTTCATTTCACGTTGCTCCAGGCCACTCAGCTGGCAAAAATGAGTAACGCTGCGATGGACTGGAGTCCCGTCCAGCTGGGGAACACATACGCCATAGAAACCGGGAAACCGGGTCCATGAGCCTAGTGGAGGCGCGTGGCTTAGTGGTTAGGGTGTCAGCATCATGATCGTAAGATTGTGGTTTCGATTCCTGGACCGGGCGATGCGTTGTGTTCTTGAACAAAACACTTCATTTCACGTTGCTTCAATCCACTCAGCTGGCAAAAATGAGTAACGCTGCGATGGACTGGAGTCCCATCCAGCTGGGGAACACATACGCCATAGAAACCGGGAAACCGGGTCCATGAGCCTAGTGGAGTCGCGTGGCTTAGTGGTTAGGGTGTCAGCATCATGATCGTAAGATTGTGGTTTCGATTCCTGGACCGGGCGATGCGTTGTGTTTCTTGAACAAAACACTTCATTTCACGTTGCTTCAATCCACTCAGCTGGCAAAAATGAGTAACGCTGCGATGGACTGGAGTCCCGTCCAGCTGGGGAACACATACGCCATAGAAACCGGGAAACCGGGTCCATGAGCCTAGTGGAGGCGCGTGGCTTAGTGGTTAGGGTGTCAGCATCATGATCGTAAGATTGTGGTTTCGATTCCTGGACCGGGCGATGCGTTGTGTTCTTGAACGAAACACTTCATTTCACGTTGCTTCAATCCACTCAGCGGGCAAAAATGAGTAACGCTGCGATGGACTGGAGTCCCGTCCAGCTGGGGAACACATACGCCATAGAAACCGGGAAACCGGGTCCATGAGCCTAGTGGAGGCGCGTGGCTTAGTGGTTAGGGTGTCAGCATCATGATCGTAAGATTGTGGTTTCGATTCCTGGACCGGGCGATGCGTTGTTCTTGAACGAAACACTTCATTTCACGTTGCTTCAATCCACTCAGCGGGCAAAAATGAGTAACGCTGCGATGGACTGGAGTCCCGTCCAGCTGGGGAACACATACGCCATAGAAACCGGGAAACCGGGTCCATGAGCCTAGTGGAGGCGCGTGGCTTAGTGGTTAGGGTGTCAGCATCATGATCGTAAGATTGTGGTTTCGATTCCTGGACCGGGCGATGCGTTGTGTTCTTGAACGAAACACTTCATTTCACGTTGCTTCAATCCACTCAGCGGGCAAAAATGAGTAACGCTGCGATGGACTGGAGTCCCGTCCAGCTGGGGAACACATACGCCATAGAAACCGGGAAACCGGGTCCATGAGCCTAGTGGAGGCGCGTGGCTTAGTGGTTAGGGTGTCAGCATCATGATCGTAAGATTGTGGTTTCGATTCCTGGACCGGGCGATGCGTTGTGTTCTTGAACAAAACACTTCATTTCACGTTGCTTCAATCCACTCAGCTGGCAAAAATGAGTAACGCTGAGATGGACTGGCGTCCCGTCCAGCTGGGGAACACATACGCCATAGAAACCGGGAAACCGGGTCCATGAGTCTAGTGGAGGCGCGTGGCTTAGTGGTTAGGGTGTCAGCATCATGATCGTAAGATTGTGGTTTCGATTCCTGGACCGGGCGATGCGTTGTGTTCTTGAACAAAACACTTCATTTCACGTTGCTTCAATCCACTCAGCTGGCAAAAATGAGTAACGCTGCGATGGACTGGAGTCCCGTCCAGCTGGGGAACACATACGCCATAGAAACCGGGAAACCGGGGTCCATGAGCCTAGTGGAGGCGCGTGGCTTAGTGGTTAGGGTGTCAGCATCATGATCGTAAGATTGTGGTTTCGATTCCTGGACCGGGCGATGCGTTGTGTTCTTGAACGAAACACTTCATTTCACGTTGCTTCAATCCACTCAGCTGGCAAAAATGAGTAACGCTGCGATGGACTGGAGTCCCGTCCAGCTGGGGAACACATACGCCATAGAAACCGGGAAACCGGGTCCATGAGTCTAGTGGAGGCGCGTGGCCTAGTGGTTAGGGTGTCAGCATCATGATCGTAAGATTGTGGTTTCGATTCCTGGACCGGGCGATGCGTTGTGTTCTTGAACGAAACACTTCATTTCACGTTGCTTCAATCCACTCAGCTGGCAAAAATGAGTAACGCTGCGATGGACTGGCGTCCCGTCCAGCTGGGGAACACATACGCCATAGAAACCGGGAAACCGGGTCCATGAGTCTAGTGGAGGCGCGTGGCTTAGTGGTTAGGGTGTCAGCATCATGATCGTAAGATTGTGGTTTCGATTCCTGGACCGGGCGATGCGTTGTGTTCTTGAACGAAACACTTCATTTCACGTTGCTTCAATCCACTCAGCTGGCAAAAATGAGTAACGCTGAGATGGACTGGCGTCCCGTCCAGCTGGGGAACACATACGCCATAGAAACCGGGAAACCGGGTCCATGAGTCTAGTGGAGGCGCGTGGCTTAGTGGTTAGGGTGTCAGCATCATGATCGTAAGATTGTGGTTTCGATTCCTGGACCGGGCGATGCGTTGTGTTCTTGAGCAAAACACTTCATTTCACGTTGCTTCAATCCACTCAGCTGGCAAAAAATGAGTAACGCTGCGATGGACTGGTGTCCCGTTCATCTGGTGGGAACACATACGCCATAGAAACCGGGAAACCGGGTCCATGAGTCTAGTGGAGGCGCGTGGCTTAGTGGTTAGGGTGTCAGCATCATGATCGTAAGATTGTGGTTTCGATTCCTGGACCGGGCGATGCGTTGTGTTCTTGAACGAAACACTTCATTTCACGTTGCTTCAATCCACTCAGCTGGCAAAAATGAGTAACGCTGCGATGGACTGGCGTCCCGTCCAGCTGGGGAACACATACGCCATAGAAACCGGGAAACCGGGTCCATGAGTCTAGTGGAGGCGCGTGGCTTAGTGGTTAGGGTGTCAGCATCATGATCGTAAGATTGTGGTTTCGATTCCTGGACCGGGCGACGCGTTGTGTTCTTGAGCAAAACACTTCATTTCACGTTGCTCCAGTCCACTCAGCTGGCAAAAATGAGTAACGCTGCGATGGACTGGTGTCCCGTCCAGCTGGGGAACACATACGCCATAGAAACCGGGAAACCGGGTCCATGAGCCTGGCTAGGCTTTAAAAGGGCGCATTTATTTAATTAGTTTTATTATTACATAGGTATTATTTATTATAAATTTAATTATTACAAACTCAAATAAATTACCATAAATTCATACATTCATTTAAATAAATGAATTGTAATAAATAAATAAACAAAATAAACGGTCAGGTCATTTTTGCTTGTCGACAGCTGGCGGGTTCCACTTCTTTTTTGTTTATTTTCTTCTGTTTGGAGGCTTTTCACGTCAATATTCCTCTATGCAACAGTACATATTGATGGTTGGGGAAATCCACTTTCAGAAGAATCCCAAATATCACCAAATATTAAACTTTCAATCTTTTTTGCCTCCCTGTCGGTTAACGACTCTTCGGCAGACGAAGAAGCTACACTTTTCGGAATCTTGCCAGCAATTAACGTTTCCCCCACAGGGGAAAACACACGATAGCTTTCGAACGAAGACTATCACACAAATGGGATGGAAGCACTCCGTCGGTTACGACGACGAGGGTTCCGGTTGATCCGAATCAACGGAACAGCCTGCTCGTGAAATTAACGTGTAAGTGGCTGAGCACTCCACAGACACGTGTACCCTTAACGTAGTTCTCGGGGATATTCAGCATGGCACAGAGAGTGACAAGGCCGGCCCTTTGAAATACAGGTACGACAGAAACAGGAAGTAAGAGTGAGAGAAAGTTGTGGTGAAAGAGTACAGCAGGGATCACCACCATCCCCTGCCGGAGCCTCGTGAAGCTTTTTTAGGTGTTTTCGCTCAATAAACACTCACAACGCCCGGTCTGGGAATCGAAACCGCGATCCTATGACCGCGAGTCCGCTGCCCTAACCACTGGGCCATTGCGCTTCCACATCACACAAATAATTATAACAGGAAATAACATAAAAAAACAGTCAATAGAAACTTGCATTACTATACAGACGCACTCCAATAATAATTTCTAATAAATCCAAACTCACACTCGACGTGCTATCAATTCTGCCAGCTCGCCGAATTCGCTGTGAGTTAATAATGGATAACTAATTAATACGCAAACTTATCAACATAAAGTTTGGAGCATTTAGAAAGATAACGATAAATTTATAACTATTTTATTAGATTTCTAATAGTTCCCATTCTTTAGTTCTTATTTTCCTCTCTCTTGCTTTCCCCTTTTCCTTGAGTGTTTATGTACATGGTCAGTTCATTCTTCTAATACATTTTATTAAAATATATTCGAAAGTATTTTCTTTCTAAAACATTACTTTTAAGTGTCATGCAGGGAATTCATCGGTAATTCAAGAATTTAAGCGTAAAATAAACAAATGATGGACATGCCTCCATGGGTGTTCACAAATAATTAATTCCGTTTTTTTCGTAATAAGAATTATTGTGATAGAGTGTTGAGTTTCTAAAAACTTTACATTTTAGTATTATATTAATAATTCGTACTTCGACAATTTAAATGTAAAAAATAAAAAAAATAAAAAATGAAAAAAGAAAATATCAAAGTATTTCATAAATACGGAAAAAAGGCTAAAAAGCAACGGTGTGTTTGCAATAGCTAAAACAGCGGTAGTTACTGCGTAGACCGATGATGTGCAATAACTTTACAACAGTAATTTGTCCACTTGAGTAAATAGGAAATATGAGTATAAGAGAAGAAAATAGGAATTAAGTTTTAGTACTCCCGCACGCATCTGTTATACATGTGTGTGTCGGGTTCATCGTCCTCATCAGATGAGTGTCCAATGGAGACAAATTTGTTGTTTTCTCTCGTCTCTATTTTTTCTCCTTCTATATCCCTCTTTCCGTAGAAGAGCATATGTTCGAAACGTTAAAGACTTCTAATTTTTTTTTTAGTGTAAAACTAATACTTGCTGTTTGTTGTTCTACTTCATCTTTGTGTTTTTAACATTTTTGTACCATATATATATATATATATATATATATATATATATATTGTTATATTTCGGAATGGTCATATTGCCAGTTTAGCCAATAAAAACACACGCATTATATATTTGGTGTTATTTTGCTTCAGTGATATTTATTTTTTACATTAATCTTAATCTTATTTCGGCCAAAGTTCTTTCGTCACACTCCTGTGACCGCATCAGTGGTCCTTTGTTTTCTTCTCACTTACTTGTGTCTCTCCTTACTAACCGTCAGCCATTTTGTATTTCTATTGTATGTCTTCATTTGCGCATGCTTATATCTCTATGTGCGTCTATGTTTATTTAGTGTGTGTGGGGGGGATGCCTGTAATATTTGTATCTTCTGGTTATATACATTCTTGTAATTTGTATTTTGTTTTTGTTGTTGTTGCTTTTGTTCTAATTTTGTTCATGTGTTTACATCCACCCATTATTATCATTACATATGCTTGTATGTATGTATAACAACAATATTAGTAATAATAATAATAAATCTAATCGAAAAAAAAAAAATATACATATACATATATATATATATACATACATATACATATACATATATATACATATATACACACATACATACACATATAGATATTCATTTCTATTTCTTTAATTACCTGTGTATTTATTATGTTTGCAGGATCCACTATTGTCATATGTTGTGGTGTGCGCTATTGCTCCATTCTAGTTTTCTATTCAGGCTAGGTTTATTTTCTATTATATGTGTAGCTTCTGTAATTTGTCTAATTGTTGCATCTGTTCTATGTGTGGACAATATCTTAATCTCTATGTTATTGATTGATCCCCCGTGTTCTTGTTCGGCGTGTTGGTACAGAATCGATGAGCTTTTACCTTCCTTGAGTTGTCTCCAATGTTCATTCACCCGCTCACCAATGCTTCTTGCAGTTTCCCCTACGTATGTTACTGTCTTGTTACTGCATCGTCCCTCTATACATCTTATACTATAGACCACATTTCTGGCTTTACAGTTCGTTTGTGGGCTAAATCTACATACAGTGCAATAGTTATCCGTACAGAGAGTTCTACTAAAAGGATAGCTTCTACCAATTATAGATCTGATAGGGTTGCCTGGCTTTTCAACAACCTTAATTCTTAGTTTAAGTTTATCTAGGGTCCTTCTAAAGCGGTACGCTAGTTCACCTCCAGGGGTGGTGAACTAAAGTTCCAGTGAGAATAGTCAAAGCCATAGCTGGCCTGACTTCATGGTGGGCCACCATCTTGAAATTAAACACAAAGAGTGACTGTATTATCACTGATAGAATACAATATCGCAAAGGCATATTCCAAGGAGACAGGCTCTCTGTGATGCTGTATATACTTTCTGTAAAGCCCTTGTCATTCATGTTAAGGAAGGAAACAGAAATACCAAAATTACACGGTTTCTTTGTGGATGACTTAATACTTTATGCAAAGAATATGCATGTGATGAAAAAGAGCCTTGACCTAGTTACAACATTCTCAAAGGATGTAGGGTTGGAGTTTGGTCAGGATAAATGTTGTAATATTTTTGGGAAAAGGGGGAAAACTAGTAACATCTCCATCAATGATTTGTCTGTTTCCCCTGTATCTGACGAGGAATGTTACAGGTATCTAGGGGAGGATGAAAATATATCTTCCAATGGCACCTGTAACAAAACACGTGTCACTAAAGAATATTACCGCTGAATAAAGAAAATTTGGACCTCAGAAATTTCTGCATTCAATAAAACGGTAGCCCACAATGTGTTTGCAGTGCCAGAACTCATACCAACATTTGGGCTGCTTGATTGGACGCTTCATGAGATCTGAGCCATTGATGTGAAAACCCGAAAGCACACATGATTTCCACATAAACAGTGACGAAAACAAGGCGACAGAGGCTT
>NC_043006.1:14098496-14135996 GCF_006345805.1 Octopus sinensis | reverse complement strand
AAGTAAAATATTTTACTTTTTCGGTTTTATTACTTGAATGAATTGAGCTTGAAGGTCTTCATTACTAATACCCCAGCTGTTCAAATCCCTCATTAAATACATACAGAAGCTCCACCTCTCATATTGTATCATAGGAGTACATAAAACATTTATAATCAGGTAATTCATAATTTGAATTTAAATCCTCTTCTTTTTCGCCTTTTACCACAGTTTCTTGAAGATAAATAACAGAAAATTTAAAACGGAAAGTCGATAACAATATTTCCAACTCACCAAATATTTTTGACAAAGATCTTATATTAAAATTTATAATTGACTGTGAATTTTCGATTATAAATCAGTACGAAATCTCACTAAATGGAGTGTAATAGAACGGAGTGTCAATGACACTTTCTGAAAGTTGCGGATTTGCAAAAGCATCAGGATATATTTCATCACGTACGAGTAAATTATTGTTATTTCTCAAAATACTTAATAACGTAGAAACGTAACTACTGAACGATATATACCATCAGTGCTATTCAGTTTAGCTTTTAATAGAGAAGTTAAAAAAGTTTTTGAGGCGCAGGAGTGGCTGTGTGGTAAGCAGCTTGCTTACAAATCACATGGTTCCGGGTTCATTTCCACTTCGTAGCACCTCGGGCAAGTGTCTTCTACAATAGCCTCAAGCCGACCAAAGGCTTGTGAGTGGATTTGGTAGACGGAAACTGAAAGAAGCCCGTCGTGTATATATATATATATATATATATATATATATATATATATATATATAAAGTTAATCCAAACATGAAAACACAAAGAGAAAACACAACAACGCGAGGACGTGGAACAAGTATAGTATTGTTGGACGCTCAGGAAAGAAGGAGGGTTTAACGTTTTGAGCGGAGCTCTTCGTCAGAAACATAGGAAAAGGAAAGATCCAAAGACGGGAAGACGGAGGAAAAAAAATCGCCAACGGTACACACGCGGTCACATTTTGTATGACCGGAAGGGAATGGGTGAAGAAAAAGTTCTTTCAAAGACAGGAGAGTGCAAGAGGAGGTATGTGTGTGTAAGTGTGGATATGTGCGTGCGCGCAGGTCTGCGTGTGTGTGTGTGTGTGTGTGTGTGTGTATGTTTGTGTGTCTGTGTTTGTTCCTCCCACCCAACATCGCTTGGCAACCGATGGTGGTGTGTTTACGCCCCCGTAACTTAGCGGTTCGGCAAAACAGACCGATAGAATAAGTACTAGGCTTCCAAAGAATAAGTCCGGGAGTCGATTTGCTCGACTAAAGGCGGTGCTCCAGCATGGCCGCAGTCAAATGACTGAAACGAGTAAAAGAGTCCACCAAAAAGTTAAAAACTTATTCATTTAGTCCGATTTCTGCATTTCTTTCGTCATTTTCCTTATTCTTTCGTTCTTTGATAAAAGTCTTATAAGAAACTCGGACATAAAGTCTATTTTTTACGTCGTTTCTTCGCGAATAACCTCCTGATAACGACAATCTTTTCCGAGAAATCCTCGTTTGCATTAATTCAATGTCTCCACAATTTCAGTTCTCTGAACGTTTCCAAAGAAAGATTGGTGATCATCAAAATCTGGGGGCTTGCTCTTTACTCTTTTACTTGTTTCAGTCGTCTGACTGCGGCCATGCCGGAGCACCGCTTTTAGTCGAGCAAATCGACCCCCAGGACTTATTCTTTGTAAGCCTAGTACTTATTCTATCGGTCCCTTTTGCCGAACCGCTAAGTTACGGGGAAGTAAACACACCAGCATCGGTTGCCAAGCAATGTTGTGGTGGGGGACAAACACAGACAAACAAACACACACACACACACACACACACACACACACAATGGACAAACAAGGACAGACAAACGGATTAAGTCGATTATATCGACCCCAGTGTGTAAACGGTACTTATTTAATCGACCCCGAAAGGATGGAAGGCAAGTCGACCTCGGCGGAATTTGAACTCAGAACGTAGCGACAGACGAAATACTGCTGAGCATTTCGCCCGGCGTGCTAACGGTTCTGCCAGCTCGCCGCCTTCATCTATTGTAATACTGGATGATGGAAGCACTCCGTCGGTTACGACGATGAGGGTTCCGGTTGATCCGATCAACGGAACAGCCTGCTCGTGAAATTAACGTGTAAGTGGCTGAGCACTCCACAGACACGTGTACCCTTAACGCAGTTCTCGGGGATATTCAGCGTGACACAGAGAGTGACAAGGCCGGCCCTTTGAAATACAAGTACAACAGAAAAAGGAAGTAAGAGTGAGAGAAAGTTGTGGTGAAAGAGTACAACAGGGATCACTACCATCCCCTGCCGGAGCCTCGTGGAGCTTTTAGGTGTTTTCGCTCAATAAACACTCACAACGCCCGGTCTGGGAATCGAAACCGCGATCCTACGACCGCGAGTCTGCTGCCCTAACCACTGGGCCATTGCGCCTCCACAATTACTGTACTATCTATTATATGACCGACACACTAAGGACTTTACCTTCTGAAATAGTTTCTTTGTTATTGTAAATTCAGAAACATCAACACCAACTGTTTCACATTCAGTAAATAATTCTGTTACAAATCGCTATGTTTTCTTAAAAACCTGTTTATGAGGAATTCATCGAGTAAACACATTCATTGCCGCTGCATAAAGAGTGTACACTCTGTCCGTAAATTGTTAAATTTTTATAAATCCAAATATTTTTCAATTCTATTCTTTTTCGGAACGCTAATTAATTAAATTTTGTTAATTAGCTTACTAGCTTAAAAGCCGTGTGGACTTTTAAGCTAGTTCTTGAGGAAGGCTAATTGCACCTGCGGCCCAAAATTACAGGGAGCGACAATAATAAAGCATTTATTGATACCCTTTAAACTCAGTTTAAATGAAAAACACAAATTTTTAGAGTTCTTTGAAAATTCGAATTTTCAACTCTTTTACTCTTTTACTCTTTTACTTGTTTCAGTCATTTGACTGCGGCCATGCTGGAGCACCGCCTTTAATCGAGCAACTCGACCCCGGGACTTATTCTTTTGTAAGCCCAGTACTTATCCTATCGGTCTCTTTTTCCGAACCGCTAAGTAACGGGGACATAAACACACCAGCATCGGTTGTCAAGCAATGCTAGGGGAACAAACACAGATACACAAACACACACACGCATATATATGTATACACATATACGACGGGCTTCTTTCAGTTTCCGTCTACCAAATCCACTCACAAAGCTTTGGTCGGCCCGAAGCTATAGAAGACACTTGCCCAAGGTGCCACGCGGTGGGACTGAACCCGGAACCATGCGGTTGGTAAACAAGCTACTTACCACGCAGCCTCTCCTGCGCCTAACATATAACATAATACTCATCCAGACCTGAGCCACATGCTGTATGTTCAAGAACCAAATGAAAGGCAGATTTTCAATCCCTGGATGATGCTGATTCCAAAAAAGCTAAAATATGTCTATGTAGTACAAATGCAGACTAAGATACAGGGGTCCTAGACGAACGGACAGAATTTCGCGTTTATTATTATAGACATAATTTAATCCCATACATTGAAATATTTATTCCAAAGAAATTTATAGAAGACGCAGGATATGTATTGGGGTTGATATATTACTTAGCAAAAAGTGTAATTTCTCGGTAAGGCTAACTTTGCCTTTCAGCTTTTCGGGGGCCGATTGGCTTCTCCCCACAAAACTGTTGGCCTTGTGCCAAAACTCGAAGTGTAATTCCTCGGTTGTTTATTTTATTCTAGATTGTTGAAAATATGATTATGTCATCCTAATATAATTGCATCATTAATTCCTTGCATTAACTCCGTAATCAGTCTCCACTGATTAATCCAAATTTATAAGCGTTATTCACCACGACTAAGTTTAAATGCCGTTCTTTTTTCTGAATCCTCAAGAGACAGACAAAACTGTTATTAGAAACAACTGCCTCTAGCTTCGAACTTCCATAAAAAGTTAACTGTTTATGAATTGGTATGATGATTAGAGATAACTTTGTTAATTTGGGAAGGTGGAATGATGGAGACTGTTGCCCAGTATCCAATTGCAGTTTGGACGAGCTGTTCATCCAATTTACTGTTAACTCAGTAAAATTTTCCATTTACTCTCTTTTTACTCTTTTACTTGCTTCAGTCATTTGACTGCGGCCATGCTGGAGCACCGCCTTTAGTCGAGCAAATCGACCCCGGGACTTATTCTTTGTAAGCCCAGTACTTATTCTATCGGTCGCTTTTGCTGAACCGCTAAGTTACGGGGACGTAAACACACCAGCATCGGTTGTCAAGCAATGCTAGGGGAACAAACACAGACACACAAACATATTCACACACACATACATATATATATATATACATATATACGACAGGCTTCTTTCAGTTTCCGTCTACCAAATCCACTCACAAGGCATTGGTCAGCCCGGGGCTATAGCAGAAGACACGTGCCCAAGATGCCACGCAGTGGGACTGAACCCGGAACCATGTGGTTGGTTAGCAAGCTACTTACCAAACAGCCACTCCTGCGCCATTTGTAACATAATATTCAAAGTTATTTTCTCTTTGTTCGACTGTTTAAGTCACATTACCTCCAACATCTACCTGACAGAATAGAATTAGTTTAAACAGCAGAATTTGCTGAAACAGCTCAATTTACCATTATTAAAAAATGTCTTTTTATATTCAAGAAATTGATGCAAATTTGAACCTGGCTTCACTCAGTTCCTTGTTTATTAAACGTTGCTAATAATTTTGGTTTCAAATTTTGACAGAAAGTTTGGAGACTAGTCGATTACACGGATCTGTTCGGTTTGAACGGCAGTTTTTTAAAAATAATTTCCACGTAACTAAACACTTTTAAACTTCGTATACTGATAGAATATGTTTATAAAACATCTTTTTCTCTTGGCTTTATTGAGAAAATTCTATAGTTTGTAAGATATTTGTTGTTTGTTTTTCCTCAATTTCTGCAATTTTAACCAATCACTGACGTCTATTGAGGTGAAAACATTCTGTGCCGCATGAATATGTCCCTCGTTTAAGAAACAAATTGGGTTTATTTACATTTGTGAAGAAAAAAAGATACCCTTCCCCCCACCCCTAACCCTAACCCTAAAACAGATTGAAATGCAATAGATCGATACTAGGGTAATAATTATGGGTGACAATTTCATATGACACCGCTAAAAAAACTGCCGTTCAAACCGAAAAGATCCGATAACACTAATATCAATGTTCAACTGGCACTTATTTTACCGACCCTGAAAGGAATTTGAACTCAGAACGTAAAAGAAGGACGAAATGCCACTAATAATTTTCCTCTGGCGTGCTAACGATTCTGTCAGCCCGCCGCCTTAAACAGTGCTAATAATATTAAATACTTGCACTTTAGAATTTGGCTAAAAAGCACAGTGCCGCTGTTTCGAAAATATATTTTGTGAGTTTTATTTCTTTTTCCGTTTTCTTTTTTTATTGAACTCCACTTCCACAAACAGGATTAAATTACATATGTAATTCGATCACTCATTAGAAATGAACAAGGTATTAATTAAGAGCTATTTACACATTGGAGCTGTTATTTTTGTGATTCATATGAATTCTATTGATTAAAGACGGCCATTGCCTGTCGTTTATCGCACACGATCTCTTAGAATCTTTATCTAAATCAATAGAGGAAAAAAATTACATCTCTCGTATCAATAAACATGGTTTCAAGATGAGGAATTGAATAAAAAAAGAAGTTCGAATCCTGACATTTAAATATACTTCGAAATCAATACTCATCCTTAATTGACCAGCTTTCTTTTGCACGCAAACAATTAGTGAAAGATTGTTGACACCTCCATACTGACAAAATTATTATAATTCTCCGTTAATTTAAGATTGTGAAGTACATATTTAACATCCATTTTTAGGTGCACTGGAACAGAACTTGTGAAAACAAATGTAATTTTTCACTGATACGATGCTGAAATTTTAGTGTCAAAAATGTATTTAGTGGTTTTTAATTCCTTTTCTCTGTTTGTTTTATATTGGTTTGAAATTTTGGCGCAAGGCAGTGATTTCAGGGGAGAGGGTAAGTTAATTACATCGACCTTATTGCTCCACAGGTACTTATTTTATCGACCGCCAAAGGATGACAGGCAAAGTCGAACTTAGTGGAATTTGAACTTAGAATATAAAGACGGACGAAATCCCGCTAAGAATTTCGCCTGGCGTGTTAACGATTCTTATTTCTTTATTGCACACAAGGGTCTAAACATAGAGGGGACAAACAAGGACAGACAAAAGGGTTAAGTCGATTACATCGACCCCAGTGCGTAATTGGTACTTAATTTATCGACCCCGAAAGAATGAAAGGCAAAGTCGACCTCGGTGGAATTTGAACTCAGAACGTAATGGCAGACGAAATAGCTATTTTTATTTCTTTACTACCCACAAGGGGCTAAACATAGAGTGGACAAACAAGGACAGACAAAGGGATTAGGTCGATTACATCGACCCCTGTGCGTAACTGGTACTTAATTTATCGACCCCGAAAAGATGAAAGGCAAAGTCGACCTCGGTGGAATTTGAACTCACAACGTAGCGACAGACGAAATACCTATTTCTTTATTACCCACAAGGGGCTAAACATAGAGGGGACAAACAAGGACAGACATAGGTATTAAGTCGATTATATCGACCCCAGTGCGTAACTGGTACTTAATTTATCGACCCCGAAAGGATGAAAGGCAAAGTCGACCTCGGCGGAATTTGAACTCACAACGTAACGGCAGACGAAATACCACAAAGCATTTCGCTCGACGTGCTAACGTTTCTGCCAGCTCGCCGCACTTCCGATTGGTTATATTGAATCAACTCTCGTAAACAGAATTAAGTTATATAATTCGATAACAACTCATAGAAAAAAAAAAAGAATTAGGCATTAATTATTTACACATTCAGACATAAATAATACAATAATCAAGATCAAAGTCACATTCCACGGAAATCGGATCTTCGTGGAGAATTTAGAAAGCAAAGCCGCCAAATAAACAATTCAGAAGTAAATATGTACTTCGTTTTTATATTTGGTTTGCAAGATTCTTTATGTGAATTCGAGTGTTGAAACAAATTTTGTTGTGTCTAGGGAGAAATCATTATGCCAATATTATTAACACACGCACTGGTTGGATCTTGACCCTTTGGACGGCAGATCGAGAAATTAATTTTTTGTAACTAAACACTTTCAAACGTCGGACACTGGTGGAATGTGTCATGTAAAACATCTTTTACTCTTAGTGTTGTTGAGAAAAAATTGTATTTTCAAAGTTATTTCGTGTTAAAGTTTTCGTATTTCGGTAATTTCAACCAATCAATGACGTGTATTCAGCTGAATATAATTAATTTCTCGATCTGCCGTTCAAAGGGAAAAGATCCCACTGGTTCAGTTCCACTCCGTTATTATTAGTCAATTGGTTAAATATCTATCAAACTAACTAATTGATAATTTGTTTAACCAATAAGTTAAGCAATAATAATAATGACTAATAGTAAAGAAGTGGAATTGAACTAGTGCGTGTGCTTTTGATACTGATTTCAAATTTTGGCACAAGGTCAGCAATTTCGGGGAAAGTGTTGTCATCGACTCCAGTGCTTATCCCGTACTTATTTTATCAACCCGGAAAGGATGAAAAGCAAAGTCGACCTCGGTGGAATTTGAACTCAGAACGTAACGGCAGACAAAATACCGTTCAGCAGTTCGCCCGGCGCGGTAACGTTCCTGCCAGCTTGCCGCCTTCGGCAGACGAAATGCCTATTTCTTTACTACCCACAAGGGCTAAACACAGAGGGAACAAACAAGAACAGACAAATGGATTAAGTCGATTACATAACTCCATTGCGCAACTGGTACTTAATTTATCGACCCCGAACGTATAAAATTTATCGACCACCGAAATGAAAGGCAAAGTCGACCTCGGCGGAATTCGAACTCAGAACGTAACGGCAGATGAAATACCGTTAAGCATATCGCCCGGCGTGCTAACAATTCTACCAGCACGCCGCCTTGCCCGTGTTATTAATATTGGCGTAATGACTCTCTCTAGACACTACTAAATATGTAAATAAGCAGAAAAGTGATTACGAACGGACAGGAAATTACATCTTCCACTTTTTTTACGATAACGATCTGTAATGTAACAGAAACTGCTTTAATAATGTTGAAAAATTTAGCTCGTTAAGAAACCATCTGTTCGAGACGAAAGCAGTATTTGTACTGAGAAATTACGTTTATAGCCACCTATACGTGGGTGTTCTGTAAGAACAAACGATACTGCTATTTTAACAGAAATGTTTTCTTAATAGAAATTATTTATCCTTGAGTTATACCAATTGATTTCGAATCCCACATAGGTCAACTTTGCTTTTCATTCTTTCGGTGTTGATGAAATAAAATACCACCGAAACGTTAGCACGCAGAAACGTTAGCACGCAGAAACGTTAGCACGCAGAAACGTTAGCACGCAGAAACGTTAGCACGTCGGGCGAAATGCGTAGCCATATTTCGTCTGCCGTTACGTTCTGGGTTCAAATTCCGCCGAGGTCGACTTTGCCTTTCATTCTTTCGGGGTCGATTAAATAAGTACCAGTTACGCACTGGGGTCGATGTAATCGACTTTATCCGTTTGTCTGTCCTTGTTTGTCCTCTCTGTGTTTAGCCCCTTGTCGGTAGTAAAGAAATAGGTATTTAGTTTGTCCATCGTGAAAGAATGAAAAGAAAAGTCAACCTCGGTGGAATTTGAACTCAAAACATAAAGAGCCAGAACAAACGCTGCTAAAATTTTGTGCAGCATGCAAACAATTCTAGCTTGCCCACTTGACTAGTTCACTAACAAACCTTTCTACTATAGGCACAATTCTGTGGGACGGGGCAAGTGGAGTACTTTGACCTCGGTATTCAACTGTTACTTATTTTATTGACCCTGAGAGGATGAAAGGCAAAATCGAGGTGGGCGGGTAATAACTAGTTCACTAATAGTAAAAATGAAAGACGTGAAATTTATGGGTAAATCACCCTTACAAATATATATATATATATATATATATATATATATTATATATATATTATATATATCTATATAATATATATATATATATACATATATATATTAATAATTTATAAAACAAGGGCAAAAGAAAAAAATTCTAATGCCTAATATGCCGAAAATAGACAAATTGTCAATAACCATTATGATTATCACTATTAACATGTGTCTCGATACAAGCCGATAGAAATTTCTAAAAAATTCCGTTATTACCGTATTGGTCCCAATTTCAGAGTTTATTCATAAGAATTTTTCCTCCTCAGCGATAAATACGTAAGACATAAATGAAATACTCATGGAAAAGAATGGGTAAGTATTTCATTTATGTCTTACGTATTTATCGCTGAGGAGGAGAAAATTCTTATGAATTAACTCTGAAATTGGGACCAATACGGTAATAACGGATTTTTTTAGAAATTTCTATCGGCTTGTTTCGAGTCGCATAAATTATAATGGTTATTGACAATGTCTATTTCCGGCATATTTGGGATTAGAATTTTTCTTTTGCCCTTATTTTATAAGTTATATATATATATATATATATATGGATCTTTTCACTTTGACCGGCAGATTTTTAAAATAATTTCCACGTAACTAAACACTTTTAAACTTCGTAGCTTGTAAGCTATTTGTTGCTTAAGTTCTTGCATTTCGGCAATTTCAACCAATCAATGATGTCTATTGAGGTGAATACAATATCTCCGGATCTTTGTCAATAACAATTATTTGCGGTGGCCATAAACTGAGGAGTCACTC
This sequence comes from Octopus sinensis, assembly GCF_006345805.1. Lineage (NCBI taxonomy): Eukaryota > Metazoa > Mollusca > Cephalopoda > Octopoda > Octopodidae > Octopus > Octopus sinensis. The sequence goes on along the minus strand of NC_043006.1, from coordinate 14,126,162 downwards.
GTAAACAGAGCTTGATAACAAAACCGTTCCCTCTTTAGTGTCCACCTTTAATTATGACCCTAGTATCGATCTATTGCATTTCAATCTGTTTTAGGGTTAGGGCTAGGGTTAGAGTTAGGGTTAGGGTTAGGGGTGGGGGGAAGGGTATCTTTTTTCTTCAGAAATGTAAATAAACCCAATCTGTTTCTTAAGCGAATATATAATATGTAATGTATCTGTGCAACAGAGAGGGAAATTAAAAACATGCATATTTTGTGAACTTAGAATATGTGTTTATTAATAAAAGTTTAATGACGATAATATTTTATTCATACGAACGTAACTGATATGAAATATGTCATAAATAACAGTGACAAATTCATATGACACCGCAAATAATTGTTGTTGACAAAGATCCGGAGATATTGTAATCACCTCAATAGTCGTCATTGATTGGTTGAAATTGCCGAAATGCAAGAAATTAAACAACAAATAGCTTACAAACTACAGAATTTTCTCAAGAAAGCCAAAAGAAAAAGATGCTTTATGTAACACATTCTACCAGTATACGAAGTTTAAAAGTGTTTTGTTACAAAGAAATTATTTTTAAAATCTGCCGGTCAAAGCGAAAAGATCCATATATATATATGAGGCCACGGACATTTGAATTATGTAAGTAATTATTTTGTTAAAGGCCGAAACCGAGGTATGCAATTAATTCTGTTTTTTATATAAATTTTCATGTCCTGCCCGCCAAATTTGGTTCTGGTGTTCGCTGAATTTTTCCTCTAGAGAACTTTCTTTCTACTTTGATCGTTGATGATCTATTTCTAGCATACGGCCGACTACCTAGCTGTCTTGCCCTGCCAATATACACATATATTAGAATTTTCTCTGATTTCTCAGATTTTTGTATGCTAGACTACTGGTTTTAAATTGATATTAAAATAATATTAATTATCTCCCTCATTATTTAAATATATATATTATATATAATATATATTATATATATATATATATATATATATATATATATAATATATATTAAATATATATAAATATATATATATATATAAATATATATAAATATATATATATATATATAAATATATATATATATTTATATATATATATATATATATATTGTTATATTCGGAATGGTCATATTGCCAGTTTAGCCAATAAAAACACACGCACTATATATTTGGTGTTATTTTGGCCGAAATAAGATTAAGATTAATGTAAAAAAATAAAAAAATAAAAAAATAAATAAATAAATATCACTGAAGCAAAATAACACCAAATATATAGTGCGTGTGTTTTTATTGGCTAAACTGGCAATATGACCATTCCGAAATAAACAATATCTGTTTCAACACACGACTTCACATAAAAAATCTTGCACAACAAATATTTAAACGTACTATTTATATATATATATATTTATAATATATATATTTTATATATATATATATATATATATATATATATATAATATATATATAAATATATATATATATATAAATATATATATATATAAAAATATATATATATAAAATATATATATATATAAATATATATATATATAAATATATATATATATATAAATATATATATATATATATATATATATTTATATATATATATATATTTATATATATATATATATATATATATATATATATTATATATATATATTTATATATATATATATTTTATATATATATATATTTAATATATATATATATTATATATATATATATAGTTATAATATATATATATTTATATATATATATATTTATATATATATATATATTTATATATATATATTATATATATAAATTGTATATTATATATATTATATATATATATATATATATATATATATATTATATATATATACACATACATATGGCTATATGGCTAAAACCATTTAAAATGCATGACGTACATGTAATTTCCATTCTTTAACTTGTCTAAGTCTTCACTAATGTTTCGAGCGATTTCCAATTATTTCTGTTCAGCGACCTTTCGAACTATTTACTCGAACATATTGATATTTAGACTTTAGAATGCAACAGTGAAACTTTGCCAGAGTAACAGAAAGGCGATGCTGAATTACCGTACAGCGTTTATAACTCGTAACAGAGAAATTATCTACGGTCTTGGCGTAAATCAAATTTATATCTTGGATTAAATTAAGTGTCACGAAGATAAACGGTTGACTGGAATTTTCTGTAGACTCATCAATACTAATCATGCTGCCAGGAGAAACAGTAAGAACGTATTTTTAATTTGATTCAATCTTATTTTATGAATGTTTATCACTGGGAATGTGTTGAAATTGTGTGCGGTTACATATGAATGCGTGCGTGTGTGTGTGTGTGCGCGCCGGGATTTTTGTGTGTATATAATTGAATAAGGCGGCAGTCCTATAGACTGAAAGCTTAGGATACTGACCGCCGAAACTGACGGAGGACCGTTTACTTTTTATTTCCTGCGAGATGCAATAAATAAACTATATTTGTATTAATAATTTACATTTGTATTAATACAAAATGTTTAATATCGAAACGCAAGTGTGTTCGTGTGAAGAAATTATGATGTATTATCAAACTGTTATGGAACCAATGGAGATTTCTCTACGCTGGGAGTCGGCAAACCCCTTAAATCGCTGACCCATTTCTTGGAATCGTTCGTAATTTGTCGAACCCCATTGTGTAAATTTCAAAAATGAGATTGACTTCAAATTTTGACACAGAACAATTAATTCCTGGGGAAGGGGAAAGTCTATTACAATTACACCGACCCCTGTGCTTAACTGTTGCTTATTTTATAGACCTGAGAGGATGACAGGCAAAGCCGACCCCGGCGGCGAGCTGGCAGAAACGTTAGCACGCCGGGCGAAATGCTTAGCAGTATTTCGTCTGCCGCTACGTTCTGAGCTCAAATTCCACCGAGGTCGACATTGCCTTTCATCCTTTCGGGGTCGATAAATTAAACACCAGTTGCGTACTGGGGTCGATCTAATCGACTGGCCTCTTCCCCCAAAATTTCGGGTCTTGTGCCTAGAGTAGAAAATACTCTTTTAAAGGCGGCGAGCTGGCAGAAACGTTAGCATGCCGGGCGAAACGCTTTGCGGTATTTCGTCTGCTGTTACGTTCTGAGTTCAAATTCCGCCGAGGTCGACTTTGCCTTTCATCCTTTCGGGGTCGATTAAAAAAGTACCAGTTACGTACTGGGGTCGATATAATCGACTTAATCCGTTTGTCTGTCCTTGTTTGTCCTCTCTGTGTTTAGCCCCTTGTGGGCAGTAAAAGAAATAGGTATTTCGTTTACAGCTACATTCTGAGTTCAAACTCCGCCGAGGTTGACTTTTGCCTTTCAGCCTTTCGGGGCCGATAAAATAAGCACCAGTTACGCGCTGGGGTCGATGTAATCGACTTAATCCGTTTGTCTGTCCTTATTTGTCCCCTCTGTGTTTAGCTCCTTGTGGGTAGTAAAGAAATAGGTATTTCGTTCGTCTTTACGTTCTATTTTCAAACTCCGCCGGGGTCGACTTTACCTTCCACCCCTTTTGGGGTCGATTAAATTATGCCCATTTTAATCGCTGGGTTCGATGTAATCGGCTTACTCCTATCGCTGAAATTACTGACCCTCTGCTAAAATTTGTATTCAATATTTAACGTGACATCTGTTTGACTGGAAATTAGTGAATAATAACCTTAAATTACTGCATTCTTCCAGATTTGGTTTGCTATCAATTCAACACCCATAATGCTCAAAATCGATTTAAGTGTTTATCGATCCCCTTGGATAGCCATATAGACACCCAGTGTTCGATATTTATATTTCTTTACTACCCACAAGGGGCTAAACATAGAGGGGACAAACAAGGACAGACGAAGGGATTAAAGTCGATTATATCGACCCCAGTGCGTAACTGGTACTTATTTAATCGACCCCGAAAGGATGAAAGGCAAAGTCAACCTCGGCGGAATTTGAACTCAGAACATAACGGCAGACGAAATACGGCTACGCATTTCGCCCGGCGTGCTAACATTTGTGCCAGCTCGCAGTGTTCGATATTGATCACTTTACACTTTACAGACTTCCTACTCTACGTTGTAATCATAAAAAAATGCCCCCTTCTAAAGCCTAGCCAGGCTCATGGGCCCGGTTTCCCGGTTTCTAGTGCGTGTGTGTTCCCCAGCTGGACGGGACGTCAGTCCATCGCAGCGTTACTCATTTTTGCCAGCTGAGTGGACTGAAGCAACGGGAAATGAAGTGTTTTGCTCAAGAACACAACGCGTCGCCCAGTCCAGGAATCGAAACCACAATCTTACGATCATGATGCTGACACCCTAACCACTAAGCCACACGCATCCACTGCGCCCTTTTAAAGCCTAGACAGGCTCATGGACCCGGTTTCCCGGTTTCAATGGCGTATGTGTTCCCCAGCTGGACGGGACGCCAGTCCATCGCAGTGTTATTCATTTTTGCCAGCTGAGTGGACTGGAGCAACGTTTTGCTCAAGAATACAACGCGTCGCCCGGTCATGGAATTGAAACTGCAATCTTACGATCATGGTGCTGACACCCTAACCACTAAGCCACGCGCCTCCACCGTTGTAATCATACCTGAAAGAAATATCAGCCGAAAGTCTTTGAAATTATATACTTCCTTTCATTGATATCGTAATGACTACGAACAGAACACCTTTCATCAGAGATGTGCTCAGACAGAGCTGATTTGGGACTAAGCAAGAGTATAATTTTATGTGAAATCTATATTTAAGTTTAATTTAGCATTCTGTATCTAAAATTACAATATTTAAATTATTTTGTTATTCTGTTCGGAAAAATTCCAGCGTGGGATTTGAATTCAGAAAACAAATTTTACTAACAAGGTATCAGTCAACGATTGAAAACTCTACTTGCCCTATATGCCATGCAGCGAAGTCAAAATCAGGGCTTCATGATTGCGAAGTGAATTTCTTAGTCATTCGGCCGCAATGTGCCTACGTCTGCGGTTTTAATTAATAATAAGGGCACAAATGTCTATTTATCAATTACATTGAAAGGATATCATTAAAATCTCGTTTCCTTAAAAAAAGGCTACTTTAGAGAGTATTCCTGATATTTTTATTTAACATTTTTTGAAGGGCTTAATTAGGGGAACAAGGATGGTTCCTTTTTACAGGACATCCTAGAGGTATTTCGTTTGACCACAACAATCTAACAAGATATTTATTAATCCAAGAATACCATCACAGCAGTAAACTAAACAGTCTTATCAGGGTCTGTTTTTAACACATATGCCATCCACACCTCAAGTCAATTTCTTCCTCTTCTGGTCATTTCTCTTTTTTCTCTTGTCATCCATCCTTTCTGCAGAAGAGCATAGGCTCGAAACATTAAAGACTGCTTTCATTTTTCCTGAGCGTAAAACTAATACACGCCGTTTGTTGTTCTTTCATTTTGACTGTGTTTTTTTTTGTATTTTTGGACTATTTGTTCATATTTGCCTTTCATCATTTTGGGGTCGATTAAATAAGTACCAGTTACGCACTGGGGTCGATATAATCGAATTAATCCGTTTGTCTGTCCTTGTTCGTCCTCTCTGTGTTTAGCCCCTTGTGGGTAGTAAAGAAATATGTTTGGTAACGCTGTAACACAGCGAAATATCCCCAATATGTGATGAACTGTGAATGATCGCAAACAGTAGATAAAAACTTTATAAATTTGATAAGCCACGACCCTCAGTTAATACCACTCGTATATACACTTTGAACTTACTCGGACCCAAGAGACACTCTAATGGTGATGGAGAATTTTAGGTGGGTGCAGGTGTGGCTGCGTGTTAAGAAGCTTTCTTCCCAACCATATGGTCCCAGTTTCAGTTACATTGCATGGTACCTTGAGCAAATGTCTTCTCCTATAGCTTCTGGCTGACCAAAAGCATTATGAGTAGATTTGGTAGAGGGGTAAGTGGAAGAAGCCTGTCGTAGATCTGTGTTTATGTGGATTGGTGGGTGGGTGTCCAACTGACCACACTTGACGACCGGTGCTGGTATATTTACATCCACCGTATCTTAGAAGTTCGACAAAAAGAGGACTGATAGAATAAGTACCATATTTGAAAGAAAAAAGTATTGGGGTCGATTCGTTCTACCAAAATTTTTCAAGGTGGTGTCCCAGCATGGCCACAGTCTAATGTTTGAAACAAGTAAAAGATAAAAGTTATAAGATACTGATTTTGTTTCCTTCTCAAGCCATGCCTGGCTCATAAGGGCCAGTTTCCCGGTTTCCTTGGCGTATAGGTTCCCCACATGGACGGGACGCCGGTCCGTCGCAGGTGAGCTGCAAGATGCAGGAGGAAAGAGTGAGAGAAAGTTGTGGCGAAAGAGTCAGCAGAAGTTCGCCATTACCTTCTACCGGAGCGATTGGAGCTTAGGTGCTTCACTCATAAAAACACACATCACCCGATCTGAGATTCGAACCCGCGATCCCTCGACCGCGAGTCCGCTGCTCTAACCACTAGGCCATGTGCCTCCCATGAGATACGGGGGAACAAAGCAGGCTGTGATGAGGTGACGGACCCGTCTGTGCAGTTCTTTTTTCATTTAGTCTTTGCATTTTCTTTAAACATTAATTGAAAAACACAAAAATTAAATGACTTATTATGATAACCAAATTCTTCACCGCAATCACAGTAACGACATAAACAATAAGAACAATGATTAATAGACTTCGAAATATGAGTAATGAAATTAACGAAACCGAGTATGGACCATCTGTGCACGTAAATTCTAAATAATAATCTAATATATAACTTAAATGACGTTGACATAGCTTATATTTCCATACAAGAAATACCTATCGCTATGTTAGGGAACATGCGAGCTTCTTTGTACATATATATATATATATATATATATATGCATATCATAAATATAAAATTTGAACGTTGTTAATTCTAGCTATCTGTTAATCTCATTGTGTACTCATGTGTATAAACAGACATGGGTAACCTCGCACGTAGACAGATAAATCAAATAGGAATATAAGATAAAGTTCAACTGGTAGTTACGTGTATACGTACATAGGTACATACATGCATGCATACATACAAACATACATACATACATGCATGCATACATACATACATACATACATACATACATACATACATACATACATGCATGCATATATACATACATACATACATGCATGCATGCATGCATACATACATACATAATACATACATACATACATACATGCATGCATAATACATACATACATACATACATGCATACATGCATACATACATGCATAATACATACATACATACATACATACATGCATGCATGCATACATGCATGCATGCATACATACATACATGCATGCATACATACATGCATGCATACATATATACATACATACATACATACATACATAAGTACATACATACATACATACATGCATACATACATACATACATACATACATACATACATACATACATACATACATACATGCATACATACAACGGAACAGATAAGGTAACCGGCGACCTCAGTACCACCGCCACAGATGATGATCAAACCATTATCATCGACACCGAGAGAGTAACCAGGCCCGCACTATATGTTACCAACAGTAAAATCGCCACACCTATAGATGACGACCAATTCAAGACCAGCGACACGGAAGAGGTATTCGGCGTCCCCAGTGACACCACCACAGACGATAACCAAACAGTTATCCTCTACGCCGATTGGATGACCGCCCCGGACAATATGTTACCACCAGCCGCACCCACACAACGCTGGCAGCTACATGGCCAACCATATGACCAGAAACGATGACCACGGAGATAACACTGCCGAATCATGGCGCCATATCAACAACGTGAGTAACAGTGTTACCAACAGCATTCCCAGGAGCTGAGCCGACCAGGAGTGCGAATATAGCCACATCCCAAGTTTGTAAATATACATACATACATACAATCCTATGGTCATGCATGACCGAAAGGGGTCTCCTCAATATATACATACATATATATATGGAATGGATGGGTGGATGGATGGAAGCACTCCGTCGGTTACGACGACGAGGGTTCCGGTTGATCCGATCAACGGAACAGCCTGCTCGTGAAATTAACGTGTAAGTGGCTGAGCACTCCACAGACACGTGTACCCTTAACGTAGTTCTCGGGGATATTCAGCGTGACACAGAGAGTGACACGGCCGGTCCTTTGAAAATACAGGTACAACAGAAACAGGAAGTAAGGTGAAGAGAAGAGAAAGTTGTGGTGAAAGAGTACAGCAGGGATCACCACCATCCCTGCCGGAGCCTAGTGGAGCTTTAGGTGTTTTCGCTCAATAAACACTCACAACGCCCGGTCTGGGAATTGAAACCGCGATCCTACGACCGCGAGTCCGCTGCCCTAACCACTGGGCCATTGCGCCTCCACACAACACCACAACACACACACTCACACACACCACACACACAACACACACACACACTACACACACATATATATATATATATATATACACACACACACACACACACATATATATATATATATATATATCGGCCAGTACATCTTTCGAACGTCGCTTCCGCAATCACCAGTCATCCTTCAGAGTCCCATAAAGATGTTTTGTCACGTTTCTGGCCAACCATGTCTGGCACTTCAAAATTCAAGAGACCCCATGTGACATCAGGTGGAAAATAATAGATCATCCAGGGCCAGATATTAATGGGAGTGGCCGTTGCAGAATCTGCATCGCGGAGAGAATCAACATTTTAAAGAACTATACTAAATCTGGAGCATTGAATAGTCATAAAGAAGTTTTCTCTAGATGTGTCCATTTCGGGCGCTACTACTGGAAAATTGGATCTCCCCGGTTGTTAGTTAGGCTATTTCGGGTCTGTAAGGACTTTTTTTATCCTCTCATTAACGGTTTTCTACGTTAGCGGTTAAACCTCGAAATCTGAGTGTTTCCTCACGTCCACGTGTTAGAAAGTTTAATTTTTTTGTCCTTGTATAGAGTCTGACGAGCTGTCCCTTAGGACACCTTTGGTAACTCTATGATCAGAATTGAACCGTTTGTTTTAATTATACATACATACATACATACATACATACATACATACATACATACATACATACATACATACATATATACATACATGCATATATATATTCTAAATAACGAGAGAAATATACTATTATAAAATTCATTAACTTAACCATAGTATGAGGGGTTACCCAAAAGTGGGGCAAGCTTCTGCCAACAGAAGCCACTTGATGCGATTCTCAGGAATCAGTCTGCCGACTTTCGTCGTCGGGTGTAGTCGTACTGCCATGTGGGGCGTCACTGTTTTGTAGTGCTTCTCCCCTGTTCGTCGATTTTTGTGATGGCTGAAACGAAGGAACAACGTGCTTCCGTGAAATTCTGTTTTCTGCTTGGGAAAACGGCAGCCGAAACAGTTGTCATGCTTCAAAATTGCTTACAAGGACGCTGTCATGAGCAAAACACAAGTTTACGAGTTGTTTCCACACTTTAAAAGTAGTCACTTGTCGCTTGAAGATCAATCTTATTCAGAACGATCGTTGACTTCCCGAACGAATGAAACCATCGCTAAAATTCATGATCTGATCTTGGAGAACCGTCGTCGCACAATTGACGAACTTTATATGACTAGTGTGTCCTGGAGCTCCTGCCTACGAATTTTGAGTGAGAAGTTGCGAATGAAAAAAAGTTGAAGCAAAATTTGTGCCTCACTTGCTCACGGAAGATCAAAAGTAGTCATGACTGAATGTGTGTCGTGAATTGAAAGAACAATTGAAAGTTGATCTGGAACTTTTTCGAAAGTTGATCTGGGACTTAGCTCTCTCCTGAACAGTCAAGCCATCGGTAAAATAAGAAATAAGACAATAAAAAAATTAAAAACATCCCCATTAGTGTTTTGTCATGACTTCAGTGATGCCAAGAAACCATAAGCAATTTCTAATGCCTAGTATACTATATATTACATATATATATATATATATATATATATATATATATATATATATATATATAGATATATATATATATATTTAAAAAAGGAGATGTGGAACACGAGTGTGATATATAAAAAAGGAAATGAAGAAAATGCTGACAAAATAATTTAAGTAATTTAAGTAATTTAATTAGGTGAAAGTTCTTTTTACCGGTTGCGCATTTGTTATGCTTATCAAAGCATATAAGAGGAAAAAACTTTTGATAAGCATAACAAATGCGCAACCGGTAAAAAGAACTTCACCTAATTAAATTACTTAAATTACTTAAATTATTTTGTCAGCATTTTCATTTCCTTTTTTATATATATATATATATATATATTATATATATATATATATATATATATATATATATATATATATATATATATATATATATATATATATATATATATATATATATATGTGTGTGTGTGTGTGTGTGTGTGTGTATATGAATGACCATAGGATTGCACCTAGAAAGTTACCCTCCGAGGCACAAGTCAGGGCAAGGTTGTTTATGGAAGGCCGCAGTCGTCCACGCATACCAGCATGTCCTCTCACCACACCATTGATGTTATCCAAGGGAAAGGCAAAGGGGCCGACACAGCTTGGCACCAGTGATGTCGCAACTTATTTCTACAGCTGAGTTAACTGAAGCAGCGTGAAATAAAGTGTCTTGCTCAAGAAAACAACACGCATTCCGGTCCGGGAATCGAACTCACAACCTCATGATCATAAGTTCGACGCTCTAACTACTGAGCCATGCGCCTTCACACACACACACACACACACACACACCACACATGTATATATATATGTGTGTGTGTGTTTGTGTGTGTATATATACATATGTATGTGTGTGTGTTTAGGTGTGTGTATACACATGAAGCACAAAGTGTAAGTATAGGCGCAGGAGTGGCTGTGTGGTAAGTAGCTTGTTTACCAACCACATGGTTCCGGGTTCAGTCCCACTGCGTGGCATCTTGGGCAAGTGTCTTCTGCTATAGCCCCGGGCCGACCAATGCCTTGTGAGTGGATTTGGTAGACGGAAACTGAAAGAAGCCTGTCGTATATATGTATATATATGTGTGTGTGTTTGTGAGTGTGTTTTTGTCCCCCTAGCATTGCTTGACAACCGATGCTGGTGTGTTTACGTCCCCTTCACTTAGCGGTTCGGCAAAAGAGACCGATAGAATAAGTACTGGGCTTACAAAGAATAAGTCCCGGGGTCGATTTGCTCGGCTAAAGGCGGTGCTCCAGCATGGCCGCAGTCAAATGACTGAAACAAATAAAAAGAGAAAGAAAGTAAGAATATGAGTTTTGCCGAAGACGTGTACCAAATGTTGGATCATTAGCTAACTTTAAACGGTAATGTGACAAATATTCATTTATAAATGAAATTATTCTGGTCGGATATGTGTATGCACATTAAAATGGGTGGATGGGTACTGATCCGTAGCAAAGGACCATTGAAGAAGTGCCAGTAAAAGAAAAGGGTGACGGGGATAGTTTAAAATGTTTAAAAACTACTACAAGAGGTCATTTTCCCCCTTGTAAGTTATTGTGTTTGTGATTGTGACCCCCTTCGGTCATGAATGACCATGGGATTGCACCTAGAAAGTTACCCTCCGAGGCACAAGTCCGGGCAAGGTGGTTTATGGAAGACTAGCAGTCGCCCACGCATGCCAGGCTCCCTTCTCCACGCCACCGATGTTATCCAAGGGAAAGACAACAGCAGATACAGCTTGGCACCTGTGACGTCGCAACTCATTTATTAACGTGCAAGTGGCTGAGAACTCCACAGACACGTGTGCCCTTAACGTAGTTAAGAGATTCAGCGTGACACAGAGTGTGACAAGGCTGGCCCTTTGAAATACAGGTACAACAGAAACAGGAAGAAAGAGTGAGAGAAAGTTGTGGCGAAAGAATACAGCAGGGATCACCACCACCCACTGCCGGAGCCACGTGGAGCTTTAGGTGTTTTCGCTCAATAAACACTCACAATGCCCGGTCTGGGAATCGAAACCGCGAGTCCGCTGCCCTAACCACTGGGCCATTGCGCCTCCACTTGTAAGTTATTAGACTCACAGAAACGACACTACATAGCTGAACTGCAGAAATAATTCTGTCAGGATGAGCAAAAAACTTTTAAGAATTTTATTTCGTTTTCCTACGTTATTGAATTTTAATTCAACTGGAATTTTAGACTCGACAGAAAGGCTTGTATATTTCCCCTTCAAAAATTATCTTTGAGCTTAATCTTGAATCAATATACTACTCAAATAGTGATGAATTCTGTTTAGAAGAACCTAGATTGCTACGCGCTTTCAACCCCAGTTTTTCCCTTTCATTTTTCGCTAAAACATATGGAAAAAGGTATTTAATATTACAATATTACAACAACTATTTTCTTCATCCCATTAAAATTCTTTATAGTTTCTTTTTACAAAATGAAAAAGAATAAAAATTTTATTAAAATGGAGGAATGTTTTCAAAATATGAGAATACAAAAGCGAAACAATACGACGCTGTTTCCTCTCTGTCTCCCTTGTTTAATAACACTCACTTGATGTACGGAACAAAGAAGGGTACAGTGTTCAATGTTCGTAGCAATATTGTGAGATCAAAACATATGCAGGTGTCATTAAGCACATTTTGTCTCCTTTTTATTATCAATTGTTATCTACAATAATAGAAATTTCTTTTTGTGTGATACAATATTTTGTTTGCAGATCGTGCTGCACGTTTTATAGTGAATTTCATTTGTATACACTGCTCTTTCTTATCAGTGATATCACAGTTATCACATTTATTAAAATAATAATAATAATAATAATAATAATAATAAGGATAATAATGATAATAATAATAAGGATAATAATAATAATAATAATGATAATAATAAGGATAATAATAATAATAACAATAAGGATAATAATAATAATAATAATAATAATAAGGATAATAATAATAATAATAATAATAATAATAATAATAAGGATAATAGTAATAATAATAATAATAATAATAATAATAATAATAATAAGGATAATAGTAATAATAATAATAATAATGATAATAGTAATAATAATAATGATAATAATAAGGATAATAATAATAATAACAATAGGATAATAATAATAATAATAATAATAATAACAATAAGGATAATAATAATAATAAGGATAATAATAATAATAATAAGGATTATAATAATAATAATAAGGATTATAATAATAATAATGATAATAATAATAATAAGGATAATAATGATGATAATAATAATAATAATAAGGATAATAATAATAATAATAATAATAATAATAATAATAATAATAAGGTTAATAATAATGTTAAGGATAATAATGATAATAATAATAATGATAATAATAATATTAATAAGGATAATAATGATGATAATAATAATAATAATAAATATAATAATAATAATAATAATAATAATAATAATAATAATAATAATAATAAGGATAATAATAATAATAAGGATAATAATAATAATAAGGATAATAATAATAATAATAATAATAATAATAATAATAATAATAATAATAATAATAATAATAATAATAATAATGATAATAATAATAATAAGGAAAATAGTAATAATAATAATAATAATAATAATAATAATAATAATAATGATAATAATTTTTGGTGACACCTCAACAATCAAATTCTGTGTTAGACTTCAGCTCTTTCTAGATGTGTACGTTGTTTCAATGGATTAAATTCATTGTTTTTTTTATTGTTTTTGTTGATTGTTATGTGGAACAAAAGATAAAAAAAAAATCTATTATCTGACAAGTTTAGGTTTTATCAAATGAGGTCAAATATCGGTGTCAACGAGAATCTTGCGTTTTTCTTTTTAAGATTATGTTCCTGCATATTTTGTCTTAGAATATGCTTCTGATTTTTTTTTCCCCCCGAAAATACAAAGAAAAATTAACATCGCTAAAAGAGGGTTCCAAGGGTCAGAGTTTATATTCTTCTGTACCCTGCAAGACACAAATCCGACCCACGTTAGGCTGTTGCTATCACTGGGAAAGAACAGCTGTTATACTCACAAACACTAGAAAACATTCTCCTCGCACTCCCACCCAAAAGGCCATTCAATACAAGCCCTAACTTTTCGACATTGTCTCTTCTCTTTGTTCTATTTACCACGAGTTTAGTAGTTCTTTGAGTTAATGAAGGAACTTCTATATGGCCGATTGTCGATCGGGTACGTAAATGCTTAAGCTAGAAACGAAAAGCTCATGTGTCAGGAGTTAGTGATAAACTGGGCGACTCAAGAATTCAGAATGTAAGGAACCGACATCGATATTGCAAAACATCAACGTGGTGAGCTGGCAGAACCGTTAGCACGCCGGGCGAAACGCGTAACCGTATTTCGCCTGCCGTTACGTTCTGGGTTCAAATTCCGCCGAGGTCGACTTTTCCACCAATGCATCATTCAGGACTGGCACTGTGTTTCATTGACTCCTTAACCGATTAGTTAAGATATTCGCTCAACAACAACGATGTCTAGGGTTCGATTCTAGCGCGTCGCATTTTCTGAAAATCTCGTTATTTACAACCTCGGACCGATCTACACCCTGTGAGCGAAATTGGGTAGAAGTGAAACTGTATAGAAGACCGTCGTGTAGAATATACATTTAATTCAAAAGGGACAAACTTGTCATACACTGTATTCTACTGATTCAACTCGAGAATTAAGTTAAGGGTATCCGTGTCTGAAATATTTAGCAACCTCAATTCAGGAGCAGGTAATTCGGCTGCACCAAACACTGAATTCTTATCGTGTGTGTATACGGTCTATCTGATAGTCTATGGAAGACGAAAACTTTATTAGGGGTTTATAGACCGTTAGAATAAGTAACATGCTTCAATAAAAAAAAAAAATTACTGCGATCGATTTGATTTGCTCGACTAAACCATTTAAGGCGATGCCCCAGTATGGTTGCAAGATAATGTTTTATAAATAAACATATATATATATATATATATATATATATATATATATATATATATATATATATGTATATGTTAACTGTTCCTTTAAGATAAGATCAACAAAATGTACCCCATCCAGTGAAAGATAAATATAATTTTATACACACTGTATTAAAATAAGTCACTAATAGTTTCTTGCCATTAAGATACGCGGTGAGACAAATTTTTATAACGTGCCTTGTGTTCTCTAAGCAATCTTCAGGCTCTGAGTACACAGCTTGTTCTGTTTGAAAATCAGGACGCTGGTACATGAGAAACCATGAGAAAAGGAAGTAAAAGATTAATTTGAAATGTGAAATGAATAAAAAAAGGGCGAATGAAAACGGAAAAAGATAAGGAAGAAAAGAAGCAAAATTAGAGTAGACGTTATAATTAAACTAGTTGTTGTAGAATAATTCAACAAAGCGGTGTCCAAAATCTGCGTGGCAGCTGAACAATCCGGTGAGCGTAGTGTCTTCTAGCTCGCGAAAAGAAATGTATCCATAGGCTTGCATTTGCTAAAATAAAATCGGGTCTGGAAATAAATAGAATGGTGAACTTCTTTGATCTCAAAAGAATGTACAATTTTTCAGCTATGCATAAGTCGCACTTTTAGATCCATTAACATATGACATGTATTTTTCCATGGTTCTCCTCTTCATTGTATGTGGTATGCTGTTGATCGACAAGCCCCATACGTGGCTAGCCAACTTCGTGGTTTTACTTTTGTCGGTGTACTGGAAACAAAACTGGTTATTTGTATGACGTTTTTTAAAATTGCTTTCGCATGAACCGATTTAATTTTTCTTTTCACTTACGTTATCTTGAAGCGTTTTTGTGACTTCTTCCTCATGGCCGACAAGGTTTATCAAATACCATGAAACAAGGCTGGTCTACTGGTCCAAATCGTTTGATGGTAGGTGTCTGATCTCCTGTTAGCGATATATCGGACACAAGTTGTATCGTTAACCAGCTGAAGAAGGTGTTCTCTTGAGTTTGAAAAGAATAGTAACGTCGTTCCGTACGAAACAGCCATGTTGAAGTGGCAACAAAAAATTGCTTTCCAGTCAAGTTACTGTTTGCATGTTATAGAGATTTTAGAACTAGCTACTTTGCTTATGAACAAACACACACACACACACACACACACACACACACACACACACACACACATTCATACACGCACACACGTGTATAGAATATCACTATGTTTACACGAGTGTTGACTTCATAGTTAACATTAATCAATGCCAACTGCAGGTAACCCAAGCCATGATGTCAGTTATATTGGTTATTGGTTAAAGTCCATTATATTGACAAAATGAACAATATAAGTTCAGCGTGTGGTAGTCACTGTTTAATTAATGTCGTGTAGTTAATGAAGTTAACAATGAGAACAGAGAAACATAGAAGTTAGAAAATTTAAATTTTACAAAATCTTGCAGGGTATTCTTTCTATTAATAGTTTAAATTCAATAGTTTAATAATGAAAATTAACGCTAATGGCTATTTTAATGCTGCCACAAAATAAAATAAGATAATATAAAATAAATAAAATTAAAGAATAAAATAAATTAAATGAAATTTAATACAATATGAATACATTTTATCTCAAAAATTGGTGTAATGTAACGTTTTATTGGTTTCTGTAACAGGACGGCGGCCATTCTGGGGCATTACCTTCACTGGTTTAAGTCGTACATATTTTCAGTGTGGCACTTTTTCATCGAACACGATTGAACGAAGGGCAAGGTGACCCTTTTTTTTATACAAAAGGGATGCAACTCCATACACTGGTTTACATCGTCCAATATAAACATAGACACGTGAACATATACACACACAAACATGCATACATACATACATGCATGCACGCACACGCACACACACGTATATGCCGTTAGCCACTATACACATTTTTTTCTCTCCTTGTTTCTTCTGTGTCCCTTTCTGTAGAAGAGCGTAGGCTCGAAATGTAAAAGACTTTTTCTATTCCTGAGCGTTATACTAATACATCAGTTTGTTTTGTACACCACCTGTCTTCGTCTTTTGTTTTTTTTGCGTAAACTCTCCCTATATATATATGAAAAAAAGTCAAGGTAGAAAATGCTAAAAAAAAATTATAAAAAACATTTCAGTACCGGTTTCAGTCATTGAGACTTTTTCAGCTGTAAGTATGGAAAACAATAAAATTCCTGCCTGTCTTTGTCTGTCTTGTTTACTCACAGGCAGAAACAAGGAAAATACCCCTTGTATTTCAATACTATGCAAATCATTCTTTTAAAAAACATTTCTTTTAATTTTTCCAAAATTTAATTATTTTCCATACTTACAGTTGAAAAAGTCTCAATGACTGAAACCGGTACTGAAATGTTTTTTATAAAATTATTTTAGCATTTTCTACCTTGACTTTTTTTCCATATACATCAACCCGTGTGTTCCTTTTCAACCTTATCTATCTATCTATCTATCTATCTATCTATCTATCTATCTATCTATCTATCTATCTATCTATCTATCTATCTATCTATCTATCTATCTATCTATCTATCTATCCATCCATCCATCCATCCATCCATCCATCCATCCATCCATCCATCTATCTATCTATCTATCTATCTATCTATCTATCTATCTATCTATCTATCTATCTCTATCTGTCTGTCTGTCTGTCTGTCTGTCTGTCTGTCTATCTATCTGTCTGTCTCTCTGTCTCTCTATCTATCTATCTATCTATCTATCTATCTATCTATCTATCTATCTATCTATCTATCTATCTATCTATCTATCTATCTATATACATATATGTATATGTATACAAATTCTTATACAAGGATATTGTTGACAGTAACTGCAAAGTTTCGGTCAGCTAAGCCGTTGTTAGATGATGGCTTAGCTGACAAAAACATCGAAGTCACTGTCAATAGCATTCTTGTATAAGAATAATAAATTTGTACTCTATAAAAGTACAGAGGAACCCATCAGATTAATGTAAAATTGGTTTTGTATCTGAACATAAAAACAAACACACACACAATGGAATAAGAAATAGAAAGTCCTTCGTGTAATATCATATATTTTTAAAAATGAAAAGAAATGGCTTTTCTGTTAATGTTTTCACTTCCATAATTAGATGCTTATAAGTTTAGAAAAGGTTATAAACATCTAATTATTAAAGTGGAAAAATTGTCAGAAAAGTCACCATTTCTATTAATTTTTTCAAATATATCTATATATATTTATACACCTTAGAGTGTGCTTCTTATTTCGGATTTATGTTTTTTACTGACATATATATATATATATATATATATATATATATATATATATATATAGCAATAAATAAATCTCTGAACGAGATGTAAACAGTAACCGCTCGACAACGTAAAGTATACTAGCCATCTCAATATGGCTAACCACAAAGGGTGGGTGTTACTGTAGCTTTTAGCCCCAGGAAATCATCGTCTCCAGCTGGCTTTAGGCACACTATCTGTGCCCTTATGGTATTTGCAAAGGGAGGCCATCCCTTTCTCGTAAGCCTAAGTGGTACGCACCGGACCGCGGTTTCGAGGTAGTTGCCTCTTGTCGAGGTAGTTGCCGGTGCGTACCACTTAGGCTTACGAGAAAGGGATGACCTCCCTTTGCAAATACCACAAGGGCACAGATAGTGTGCCTAAATCCAGCAGGAGACGATGATCTCCTGGGGCTAAAAGCTACAGTAATACCCACCCTTTGTGGTTAGCCATATTGAGATGGCCAGTATACTTTAGGTTATATATATATATATATATATATATATATATATAGTTATAACAAGCGGTCAGCTATGTGCCTCACCATGTACTGAATTAGAAATAGACGCTATTTCTAATTCAGTACGTGGTGAGACACATAGCTGACCCCTTGTTATAATTATGTATATCATTATAGGAAAATTTGTAAAGTTTACCTGAAAGGTTTTTATTTACGTACTGACTACTTGGTAATAGTATTACGGATTTTACCCCATAGTATACATATATGACCACGTGTGTACCGTTGGCGATTTTTTTCCTCCGTCTTCCCTTCTCTGGATCTTTCCATTTCCTATGTTTCTGACTAAGAGCTCCGCTCGAAACGTTAAATCCTCCTTCTTTCTTTCCTTTCCTGAGCGTCCAATAATACTATACTTGTTTCACATCCTCGCGTTGTTGTGTTTTCATATTTGGATTAACTATATATATATATATATATATATATATATATGCATATATAAATAATGTATACATACTCAAACATGCACATACGCATATACATACACTCACGTACATACATACACACATATACACACAAATACATTTAATATATATTAGGAGTACCATAAAACAATGTATTTTTAAGCAAACTATCTGACGTCATATCACAAATCTTTATATATAATAGTCAAGTTGTGTGTCTGTCTCTTACGATTTAGATTTCTAACTACTCCCACATTTTGCGGTGCAGTGTAACCAAAAGCGGGTATCTTATAGTCGTGATTCATATCGAGCTCTTCTGGGTATTAGCGCGCGTCTACGATGAGTCTACGATTTAAAAAAATATTTACCATAATTTTTTTCCATTTTAATGCATTTTTTCGCTATTATATAAGGGAAGTAACTCTCTAAAAATGTCTACGATGAGTCAACGATTTAAAAAAAAATTACCATCATTTTTTTTCCATTTTTAATGCATTTTTTGCTATTTTTTGGCTGTAACTCTCTAAAAATGCTTATATAGTTATTTCCCTTACAAACCCGAGCAACGCCGGGCGATACTGCTAGTAGTTTATAAGCCAACAAAAGATGGCCTTGCAATCAACTAATCAACCAGCATAGAGTTAATGACCAAACGTTAATGCGAACACGCTGTGTGTATGTATGTCCTGTCTTATAGCCTATGAAAAATAAGGACTTTGTTGAGCGTTTATACAGCATTGCGTGCTCTATGAATTTCATAAGAGCAAAAATATAACAAATACAAAAGAAAGAATATGTACTCTTTTACTCTTTTACTTGTTTCAGTCATGTGACTGTGGCCATGCTGGAGCACCGCCTTTAGTCGAGCAAATCGACCACAGGACTTATTCTTTGTAAGCCTAGTACTTATTCTATCGGTCTCTTTTGCAGAACTGCTAAGTTACGGTGACGTAAACACACCAGCATCGGTTGTCAAACGATGCTGGGCGGGGGGTACAAACACAGACACACAAGCACACACACACACACACACACACACACATATATATAATACATATATACGACGGGCTTCTTTCAGTTTCCATCTACCAAATCCACTCACAAGGATTTGGTCGGGCCGAGGCTATAGTAGAAGACACTAGCCCAAGGTGCCATGCAGTGGGACTGAACCCACAACCACGTGGTTGGTAAGCAAGCTACTTACCATACAGCCACTCCTACGCCTACGTACTATTTATCTTGATGGTATGATTATTCGGAAATGCCAAAGGCGATTTAGCAAATTAAAAATAGTGATTACGATCTTTTGGATGAGTATTGATCAGGAATCCAACAGCTTTTCAAAAATAACATTGTGGGAATTGACAAGGTGCATTACAGAATCTTTCAGACTTTTTCTGGAGAGATTCTCTCATTCTTTTATACTTTTACTTGTTTTAGTCTTTTGACGGCGGCCAATGCTGGAGCACCCCAGGATTTATTTCTTAAGCCGAGTACTTATTCTGTTAGTCTCTTTTTCCGAACCGGCAAGTTACGTGGAACGTAAATACAGCAACACCAGTAATCAAGCGGTGATGGGGGTGACAAACACATACACGGAGACCCCCCACACACACATACGACGGGCTTCTTTCAGATTCCGCCTATCAAATCCACTCAGAAGTCTTTGATCGACCCGAGACTATAGTAGAAGACACTTGACTGAGGTGCCTCGCAGTAGGACTGAACCTGGGAAGCAACCTTCTTACCACACAGCCACACCAGCGCATATTTATCAATTTCAAAGAAGTACATTCCGCCGAGGCCGACTTTGCCTTTCGTCTTTTCGGGTTTGATAAAATAAGAACCAGTCGCG
Organism: Octopus sinensis; assembly: GCF_006345805.1. NCBI lineage: Eukaryota > Metazoa > Mollusca > Cephalopoda > Octopoda > Octopodidae > Octopus > Octopus sinensis. The sequence continues at coordinate 14,105,030 of NC_043006.1, read as the reverse complement.
CACTAGGGGTTGAGGTAATCGACTTAGCCCCTCTTTGTACCAAAATCTTAACCGAATTTAGAACAGAATCTTCTGCCTAAAAACTCAGCAAAGTATCAGCAGTAGAACTGCTCAGGGTGAGGAGAAACAATGGTTTTTATGATCCATTTTTTTTCAGAAGCTCCATGACTACTGGAGGAAGAGACTCTGACCTTTGACATAAGGCCTAAATCCTGTAATTAACTATTTACTGAGAGGCAAAATTCCTCAGCTGATTTACACGGTCGTTTCATCACTATTAAAGAAGCTGCCGTCACCTGTGAACGAGAATGGCTTGGTGACATGTACCGTGCTTTTAGATGCCTGTGTTATTGCAAGCAGACATAGCCACCCTTTCGACCCTCCTGCCATTTGACTCAGCGGCACATTTAAGATATGCCAATTGAATGGAGAGAGAGAGAGAGAGAGAGAGAGAGGGAGAGAGAGAGAAGAGGGAAGAGTGGAAAAGAGAGGGTGAGATAGAAAGAAAGACGAACACAGTTGCCAAAGCAACTGGCCGGTACTCGTTTTCAGCTGAGTAGATTGGAGCAACGTGAAATAGAATGCCTTGTCAAGGAAACAATGTGCCACCCGGTCTAGGTATTGAATTCCTGACATTATGATCGCGAGCTGAATACCTTAACCACAAGGCCAAGCATGTAATAATTTTTTTATGCGCCCTTTTCAAGCCTAACCACGCCACAGAAACCGGTTTCCCGGTTTCTGTGGCGTATGTGTTCCCCCCAGCTGGACGAGACGCCAGTCCATCGCAGCGTTACCCAAGAAACAGGAAGAAAGAGTGAGAGAAAGTTGGGGCGAAAGAGTACAACAGGGGTCACCCCCCCTGCCGGAGCCTCGTGGAGCTTTAAGTGTTTTCGCTCAATAAACACACACAACACCCGGTCTGGGAATCGAAACCGCGATCCTCCGACCGCGAATCTGCTGCCCTAATCACTGGGCCATTGCGCCTTCACAAGTATGTAATAATAATTTCTATAATACACACAGGGTCACAAGTCTATGCGGACGGGTCAGTGGCTTAAAGTGACCACAGTACCTGATTGTTTTTCTATTTTATCGGCCTTGTATAGATCAAAGATCCGAATATTTTAAGAATCGTAATTTAATGCTGTTGTTTATTTGTCAGCTGCTTTAGCGATTCTACCAATTTATTATCACAATATTTTAATAATAAAGTTAATGTTTTGGCTTCAAATATTCCTCGAATATTAAATGATGGAAAAAAACTAATATCTACTGGTAGCATTTTACTGAGGCGTTATATGAAACTCAAAAAGGCGGCGGGCTGGCAGAAACGTTAGCGCGCCAGTTGAAATGCTTAGCGGTATTTCGTCTGCCGTTACGTTCTGAGTTCAAATTCCGCCGAGATCGACTTTGCCTTTCATCCTTTCGGGGTCGATTAAATAAGTACCAGTTACGCACTGGGGTCGATGTAATCGACTTAATCCGTTTGTCTGTCCTTGTTTGTCCTCTCTGAGTTTAGCCCCTTGTGGGTTGTAAAGAAATAGGTATTTAGTCTGTCGTTACGTTCTGAGTTCAAATTCCGCCGAGGTCGACTTTGCCTTTCATCCTTTCGGGGTCGATATAAATTAAGTACCATTTACGCACTGGGACGATGTAATCGACTTAATCCCTTTGTCTGTCCTTGTTTGTCCCCTCTATGTTTAGCCCCTTGTGGGTAGTAAAGAAATATATATGAAACTCAAAGCATGTTCAGTGTTGTTACAGTATTTACCCCAAATCACAACCATTTGAATCGAATTTAGAACAGAATATCCTACCTAAAAACTTTGTAAAGTATCAGCAGTAGAAATACCCAGGGAGAGAAGGAACGGTCGGTGATGCCTATGATCCATCCATTCTGTATTCAATCAATTTAGATTTCAGAGTTGTTTTTCTTTTTGTCAGTCATTGCAATTAGCGCTGAGAGCTTTTTTTTGTTACAGATATAATTTTAATTGCTTACTCATAATCCCTATTTTAGTCTCTACATTAAACTCGTTCCGTATCATTTCTTAGTTATTCTTAGTTATGTTACCGTTATATCCAACATTTTCTTTAACCGATGTAAATATCGTTTCTGTTGACTTAGATATGTTGTTTGCAGACCACATAATTATATGGTTTGACTAAAGACCTGTGTGTAAGACGGTTTTCATTTGTAACAATTTATTGAAACCTTAGCATAACATAACACAATTTTTCCAAACAGTATACACGAACAATAGAAACAAAACAAGACTTATGCTGGTTATAGAAAATGTTGCACATAATGATTACAATACTTAGAAACAATATAAACGTTCTCTTTCCACCAAAGGAAACCGAATGTTTGTTTATCCGTCACGTAGTAAAATATTCAATAACAATTGAAATCAGAAATTATAAAACTCTTATTTGCTGCAAACAATGATACAGCGATAACCAAGAAATTGTTAAAAACTTTCTTCCAACCAAAGATAAACGAATATTTGTTTTTCCGTGACGTAGTAAAATATTCAATAGTAATTGAAGTCATACAAATTATAATATCTCATACAAATTATAATAACGCTGGGTCATAGTGCTAGTGCATGCATACACAGCTACGTACGTGTGCGCACATACACGTGAGTACTGTCCAAATCTCCGACCAATCACATACAGCTAGCTGGCATTTAATTGGCGTATCAAGTTTCGGGTATTTTGATTGGGTTTTGGACAGAAAATTCACAAAAAAAGTCACTTCTATTGATTTTTAATGGCTTTGTGGGGTGACTGGGGAAATGTAAAGATGTGCACGACCACCCTTGGACGGTTTTGAATGACCATAGAAAGTGCGAGCCCTCTAACTGAAAAATTGTGGATTTGTATAAAGGTTACACACACAGACAGACATTTTGCCGTTTATATATAGAGAGATAATACACTGGTTAATCATTAATGGTATGTCGTTCAGCTAAGCAACATAAAATGTTAAGAGCGTCTGTTATTTTCATTGTGGGTGAAGTTACTGTTTTTGTTTTCATCAACATTGGTTTTGAAGCTATATAATATACCTCCATCACCTTGTGGAGGCGCAATGGCCCAGTGGTTAGGGCAGCGGACTCGCGGTCATAGGATCGCGGTTTCGATTCCCAGACCGAGCGTTGTGAGTGTTTATTGAGCGAAAACACCTAAAAGCTCCACGAGGCTCCGGCAGGGGATGGTGGTGATCCCTGCTGTACTCTTTCACCACAACTTTCTCTCACTCTTACTTCCTGTTTCTGTTGTACCTGTACTTCAAAGGGCCGGCCTTGTCACTCTCTGTGTCACGCTGAATATCCCCGAGAACTACGTTAAGGGTACACGTGTCTGTGGAGTGCTCAGCCACTTACACGTTAATTTCACGAGCAGGCTGTTCCGTTGATTCGGATCAACCGGAACCCTCGTCGTCGTAACCGACGGAGTGCTTCCACACCTTCATCACCGACCAAAAACCAAAACCAAAACAAACAGAAACAAAGAAAAAAGCAACACTCCTTCTCCGAAAAATGAGATATTTGCTGGACCTTAAATTGCTACACGGCGCCAATAGCCGGGTGAAATCGTGGGTGACTGTCATGCAGAGACTCAATAAAAGTGTATATTGTAACATCAATAATTCTGAAGAACTGGTAACGGATGCGTACATAAATGAAGGCATCCCTTACTTCCTTTTCGTGCAGAGGAAGGTACTTTTTGTTCTGTAAGTATGGAAGGAAGGAGCACTCCGTTGGCTGCGACGACGAGGGTCCCAGCTGATACGATCAACGGAACAGCTTTGCTCGTGAAATTAACGTGCAAGTGAGTGAGCAATCCACAGACACGTGTACCCCTAATGTAGTTCTCAGGGAGATTCAGCGTGACACAGAGCGTGACAAGGCCGGCCCTTTGAAATACAGGTACTACTCATTTTTGCCAGCTGAGTGCACTGGAGCAACGTGAAATAAAGTATCTTGCTCAAGGACACAAAGCGTCGCTGGGAATTGAACTCATGACCTTACAATCGTGAGCCGAATGCCCCTAACCACTAAGCCACGCGCCTTCACTCTGCAGGTATACGTTTACATCTAATAGTGAAATGAAACGCTTGTGGTTTCTCATGCTAACGATTAATCTAGAGCTCTCCACCCGACACGTTGTACCCCTGAGGCTCTTTAAACACTCGGTTCTATGTTTGCAACAGTCTCTGGGTGTATGGAAGAAGCTCATAAACTTTTCATCCACTTTCCAGGGAGCTAGTGCTCCCATTAAAGACGTAGTAACGTCTGCTCATCATGTAGGACAAAGATCACTGGGTAAAAGTCTGACAAACGAAGGACAGGAAGAAAATCATAGCTTCACTATGATTTTCATCCCAGCTGCTTTTCTTCAGCGCTTGTACCATGGCTTGTACTCATCTTCTTGACAGGAGATGGAAATAAAATTTAGAGTCGCATTCAGTGAGTTCTGATAGTTTCATTGACTGGAAAATTACCAAACATTTCGACTCTTATAATTTGTTCTATAATTTCTGTGTGTTTTCACTTGCTATTTTATTACGGCAAAATAGCAATATTTAGTTATGTTCAAGCTGGGAGCATGTTTTATGATTTCTTAATTATTCTTTTCTAATATCTTATGATGTTATTATATGCAACAATATATTTTACCTCTCTAAATTTTTGTTTGTGTTGTTCCAGCAATGTTATGTAATCAATGAAATAAATAGCCATGAATCAGAAAGTTTGCTACCCAAGGCATAACATAACGAAGTCATTAAACATAACTCGATCAACAGAAATGATATAAACAAACATCATTTTTTGTTTCTGTTTTATGTAACAACTTCAAAACTAACGTTGCTGAGAATAGTAAAGTCATCCACAATGAAAATAAAATTTGTTCTTGTTAAAATCATAACATGTTGTTCGCCTGAACAATAAAGCATTGATGATTAATTGTATTAAATGCGAAAATGTTATAATTTCTGTGTTTTTAGTTATTATTGAATGTGTCAAAATATCACACACACACACACACACACACACACACACACACACACACACACACACACAAATTAAACCAAAACTAAATGTTCAGCTTTCGGCGTGTAGATGAATATAATTAAATATACAGGGTGTTTGGGTTAAATTTAACTGTTTGCATAAAAGGAAAAGAAAGCACAATATCCCATCCCAAAAATAAAGAATTAAAAAAAAACAACAACAAATATTATCAACTAGATTAAGGCTGAGAGAGATAACAGTTTACTCAAAGTAGCTGCCTTCAGCTTCCATCACAACTTCAAGACGGTTCCAGAACCTGGCAAATGCTTTCATCACTACGTTCCTGGGAAGATCTTCGAACATCCCCTTCCTGTTGGCCACCATCTCGGTTTTGGTATTACAGCCAAAAAGGCGGCGAGGTGGCATATACGTTAGCACGGCGGGCGAAATGCTTAGCGGTATTTCGTCTGCCGTTACGTTCTGAGTTCAAATTCTGCCGAGGTCAACTTTGCTTTCATCCTTTCGGGGTCGATAAATTAAGTACCAGTTACGCACTGGGGTCGATGTAATCGACTTAATACCTATGTCTGTCCTTGTTTGTCCCCTCTATGTTTAGCCCCCTGTGGGTAGTAAAGAAATAGGTATTACAGTCAAAGTGGTTGGTGTCTTCTCAACTGTACCTCTCACACAATAATCCATGGGATTACTATCGAGGGAATTAGGAGCCCATGAATTAGGGCTGGTGCAGTCATAGTAATTCTCCGACAACTAATTCATACTCTTTCCGGACGGGTGGCAATGAGCTGAATTCAGTTCCTACCCGTGGCCTTCCCGAAGCAACCCTCTCCAGCCAGGGATTAATCAATTAGTCCCCAGCAGCTTCACATAGGCGTCTGAATTGAGCTTAAGGCCCTGTTCCTGAAGTTGTTGGATGGATTTGGGCGTACGGACGCAGTCAGAACACCAGCTGTGTTCCTTCTTGATGGCCATGGCTTTGTAGTCCCCATTGTAGCGGTCCACGTCACGTCTTACAACTTTTATTGTGTTCACAGAGTATTGAGCAGGAGTCATGATGTGGTATTTTGCTACTGGGCGCGAATCCACATGTTAGATCTGAGTCTTTTCCAATATTCAGATGGCTTCTGAGCTCAAATTCCGCCGAGGCCTACACTGCTTTTCATTCTTTCAGGGTCGATAAAATAAGTACCTATTTCTTTATTACCCACAAGGGGCTAAACATAGAGGGGACGAACAAGGACAGACATAGTTATTAAGTCGATTACATCGACCCCAGTGCGTAACTGGTGCTTAATTTATCGACCCCGAAAGGATGAAAGGCAAAGTTGACCTCGGCGGAATTTGAACTCACAACGTAACGGCAGACGAAATACCGCTTAGCATTTCGCCCGGCGCGTTAACGAATCTGCCAGCTCGCCGATAAAATAAGTACCGTTTGAGCACTGGGGTCGATGTAATCGACTTACTCCTTCCCCCGAAATTGTCGGCC
>NC_043006.1:14078496-14088496 GCF_006345805.1 Octopus sinensis | reverse complement strand
TGGTAAGAAGCTTGCTTCCCAACCACATGATTTCGGGTTCAGTCCCACTGCGTGGCACCTTGAGCAAGCGTCTTCAACAATAACCTCGGACCGATCAAAGCCTTGTGAGTGCATTTGGTAGATGGAAACTGAAAGAAGCCCGTCCTATATATATATATATATGTATGTGTGTGTATGTGTGTATGTTATGTGTGTGTTTGTGTGTGTATGTGTGTGTGTGCGTGTTTGTCCCTACCACCGCTTGAACACTGGCACTATTGTATTGACTTTCCCGTAACTTAGCAGTTCTGCAAATAAGCATCGATAGAATAAGCACTAGACTTTAAAAAAATGCAAGTTCTTGAGTCGGTTCATTTGACTATAGATTCTTCAAGGTGATGCCCCAGCATGGCCGCAGTTTAATGACCGAAACAAGTAAAAGATAAAAAGATAAACCATGGGATATTTTTGCAAAGGCCCCTTTTTCTTTCCCCATCTCTCTCGCCCTCCTCAATGTCTCTGGACATTTTTGCCACTCGTAACCATTTTCGAAATCACATTCTCTCTCTCTCTCTCTCTCTCTCTCTCTCTCTCTCTCTCTCTCTCTTCTCTCTCTGTCTTTTCTATCTCTGTATCTCCTTCCTCACACACACTCTCTCCGTCTGGACTCTTTTGGATCACATCTCCACCACGATTTCTTTCAAATTCTCCTTCTTCTGTTTTTGTCGTCCGAGACACATTCGTGATAAACTGCAATATTTACCCATAAATCAATCAGGATTTTACAAAATACAATTGCTTTTTTCATTATTGTTTTCAACAAATAAATAACATTTGCAAAATTGAAATACCTCAATATTTTCCAATCACATTACATTAACTAGTTCTTATAGTTTCAAAATAAATATATTTCTATTCTTATTAGTTGTGTTTGTTTGTTTGTGTGTGCGTACGCTTCTGTGTATCTGTTAATATAAGCATATATATGTATGTTCGTGATTTTATTTGTATGTCTGTTTATGTGTGTGCTAGTGTGTGTAGATTATTCCCTGTCTTCACACAGATTTGATATTCTATTATTAAATCAATGTGTATTCAAACAAACCCATGCTCACATTCACACACACCTACTGCAATTGTATCTCTCTCTCTCTTTTCTCTATCTATCTATCTATCTCTCTATCTATCTATCTATCTATCTATCTATCTATCTATCTATCTATCTATCTATCTATCTATCTATCTATCTATCTATCTATCTGTCTGTCTGTCTGTCTGTCTCTCTTTTTCTCTCTCTCACTCATTCACTCACTCACTCACTCATTCACTCACTCACTCACTCACTCACTCACTCACTCACTCACTCTCTCTCTCTCTCTCTCTGTATATATATATATGGAGTTTATAATTCGTATTTGTATTTGGTTTGTAAGATTCTTGATGTGAATTCGTGTGTTGGAAGAAATACTATTGAGCCTTGGGAGGGGCATCATGCCGGTAATAATAAACACACGCACTGGTTCGGTTCTTTATTGTTATTGTTAGTCAATGGGCTAGTTACTCCACTAACAAATTTATCGATCAGCCGTTTTCTATTACTAGTTTTTCTAACTCGTATGTTAAATATTTTGGTCAAAATGCAATGCATGGAATCTTATGTGTATTTCTGTTTCTTCCAGGGTTTGAACGGGGGCGATATGTTTTTCATTATTCTAAGTCAGCTATTAATATATTAATTTTCACATTGTGTGCTAGACATCCGGACGACGCATCACTACGACAGATACGGGAGTCAGTCTTCATAAACGAAACAGGTTTTGAATAATAAATATTCTCAATAGGCAAAGCCTTACAAAGATCCATGGACGCACACACACACACACACATACACGCAAAGACAAACAAGGATACAAACATGCTCTCACGCACACGTATGCACACAGAAACATGCATACGGACGTACACACGTACACAAAAACACACAAGAACTCATACACATACGATCACATACACTTACACACGAACACATACACATACACACGGACACGTAAACATAGACACACAAGCTCATACACACATGCCCTCCCATACACACATGTCCTCCCATACACACACAGACACACGCACACGCATGCGCATATTCACGCACAGATAGATATCGATTTATTCAACATCTATCAAACAAAGAAGACAGTTTAACTGATAGACATGTTATATCGATGAACGTGTGCGTTTGCAAAGAAAACACAGAGAAAACCAAAACCGTTCTTATGTATATGAAAAATGACATACAGACGCACACACACATACTCATCTTGGACAGATCTCGGACAAATCCCAACGCTGGAACATATGTTCCAAAGAAATGGAAGTAGAGAGACGTGTGACTGAAGAGATTGGTTATGATGTGGATGATAACTTCAATATGAACTCCACAAAGTCTGCATCGGTTGTCACATTTTACGGCTTTTCCTGCATCTCTATCCCTTTTGTGCATCAGGTACTTGGTTAACATTTCTTGTTCCTGGATTGCAAACGCATTCTCTTCAAAATGGGAGGTAGTAATCCGGCTATTGGTCCATGATAAGCTGCTTTGATGATCGATGTTACTATCATCACGGAGCTTTCTGGTAACTTATCCATGCATAGTCTTCTGCTCATATAGGCTCATCCTTTCATCTGATGATACGTTGCGGTAGAGTCGTGTGACTTCTTTGGGCATGTATTCTAGGTAATCAGACAAAGAGTGTTGCTCAAGGAGCTGCCTTCCAAGTCTTATGATGTTATCAGCCTCATGCATGCAAACTTGGTCACGGGATGCACTTCGACACTTGTATGTATGTATGTATGTATGTATGTATGTATGTATGTATGTATATACATACAAGTGAATACTTTTCAAATCATTCACACATATCTATCTATCTATCTATCTATCTATCTATCTATCTATCTATCTATCTATCTATCTATCTATCTATCTATCTATCTATCTATCTATCTGACTATTTACCTATCTATAAGTATGTATGAATACGCACGTACGCACACACACACACACACACACACACACACACATTTGGTAGAGACTTTAACATAGCAAGTGATATTTCTTCGAAAGCATTTACCGTTTAGCAGGCATGTACTTTTGTTGAGGCAGTAGCATTGAGGTGAATAATCATGTGTAGATCGGAGAGTCTAGCTTTTCCCTTAATTCTAGCTAGGGAAGTAGCGAGGTTGTCAATGCAGCTATAATTGTCTTTGAGGTTATATCTATTTAAGATTTTGTAGAATTTATGGTCGTTAGGGAAGTGCTTGCTTATTTAGTTTTGAAAGGACCTATTGGGGTTAACGGTTAGCTGAAAGTGGAGTTATACCACAGAGTATTTAATTTTCTGGTTTTCTTCGTATTTGGCGTTCCTTGAGGAGGGATGTATTTTTATCGTATCGCTGAAGCTTCTTCTCTTCAGGACTTTGTTGTAGCACAGTGAAAAGTTTTCTTATGAGACGAAATTTTAGACATTCTTTTACTAATGTTCATTTTTTAGTCCTTGATGACGTTAGGTGGGTGGTTAAAGTTTTATCGATATAACGGTTGACCTCGATATAACGGTTGAATCTAACCCTAACCCTAAACTATAAGAGCTGTAGCTTCTTATATTTTACCATCCCTTCATACAATCAATATTAATACAATTAACTAAACCGTCTGCTTTTGCACACATCAGAGATGCGTATGTATGTATCAATGATGAGTGTGTGTGTGTGTGGGGGGGGTATGCGTATTATTATATGTTCCATCGCACACATATATGAATGTATATATGAATACAAGAATATATATGTAGGTATGTGTCCACCCATGTCTAATCATTATCGTTAAACATAATATTAGGAGGTGCGTTCAAAGGGTACTCGACTTTATTTTTCCAATCAAAATTGATGCCACGTGGGCAAAATCCTCCTGCGCACGCTTGAAAGTTTTCGCGCCAGTAGGCTGCGTCAGTTTCTAGCAGTTATTCTTAGAGTACAGACGTGTAAATCTCGCTCGTCCGATTTTCGTTTTCACGCAAGATGACCGAACGCATCAAGCAGAGATATTTGATCAAGTTTTGCCAAAAGCTTGGTGATACACAAACTCAAGCCATCCAGAAGATTCAGCAGACCTTTGGTGATGATGCCATGGGCAAAACTCAGACCACAGAGGCGGTACACCGCTTCAAACATGGCCGCACCTCAGGGGAGAGCGAGGCACGCTTACGCCGGCCATCTAATGAACACCACTTGTTCGACAGGCTCCCGACTTAATATCGTGTGGCGTCTAGCTCTTCCTCGAATTGAAAACCACGCTGAAATGGAAGCGATTTGAGTCGCGGGAGCAAATTATGACAAAAGCGACAGCGGAGTTCCGTAGCATTCCAGAAAAGGCTTCCAAGAAGTGTGACCAGCAGTGTGTGAATTCCCAAAGGGTGTATTTTGAAGGTGATTAAATAACATTTGCCAAGTGTGTAAAATAGTTTTTTTTTTTATGCCCAAAGGTTGGATAATTTTTGTATGCACCTCGTATGATAACTGTATGTTATATCTATATATTTACTCTTGTTTGTGGGACAAGTATATATCTGTGGCTATGTGTGTATATATAAGTGCGTGCGTGTTTGTACATCTATACGTTAGGGAATATGTATGTGTGTATATATATGTACGTGCGTATGTATGTATGTATGTATGTATGTATGTATGTATGTATGTATGTATGTATGTATGCATATATATATTATATGCATGTAGGAATATATATATATATATATATAGTGTAATAAATAAAATATATGCATACATACAAACATATATGTACGTACCGACATCTACATGTGTATATACATGCATATAAAAATATATATATACGTACAGGACACCACAAAAAGACGTAAAAATCAACAGAAACGAAAACGGAAAAGCCATTTTGTTACAATATATATATATACCTTTCTATCCACATATGCGTATGTGCATGCATGTATGTATACCTATATACATATATGTGTATATATACGGGTGTGTATATGTATATGCGTATGTATATGTGTATGCGTGTGCGCATGTGTGTGTATATATATGTATATGTGTGTATGTATATATTTACGTATAGTTATGTATCCATGGTACGTATGCTCTTGTTTCCATCTGTGGTATATTTATTCGTGTGCCTATGTGCGCGATTATGTGTGAGTCCATGAACATACATGCATGCATGAATATGAGTATATGTGTATGCGTATGTGCATACGTTCTTGTTATACTGCAGTTATGTTCACCAGCACTAACATCTATGCGTACGTAAGTATTGAATATATGTTTTAAAATTTTCCTTGTACGTATATTTATTTACTGAACGGTGCAACGACCAAACAAGCGAAAAAAAATATGTATTGTCTACGTGACATTGTAATTGATTCGATAATTTATTCGAGAACAATCCGGGGCAATACCATTATCACCGATAAATAAATTTACGACCCATTAACTTGAAACTAGTTTGATACGTGTGAACGCATCAAACTCGTGGTCTTTGAATCACTCGGCTGTAATGTCTGCCTGTTATTAGTTAAAAAAAAACAAACATATATCTACACACACACACACACACGCACGTTTCCAACACATATCTTTATACACAAACAAACATATGTGCATATGTAAACACTCATACACATGGAAAAAGAAAAATATGAATTCAAAGAAAGAATTATTTAAAATAAAAGCGTATTTTCCTAATGAATCTCATATAAACACGTAAAATACAAAAAAAATTCATTGCATGTATTTGTTTCTCGCAGGCGAAACTAGTATATCGAAATGAACGTGGTTTTCCCATAAAAATTTGTTTTACACAATACTATGTCGCATATAAATCGTGTACTTAAATACTCTCTATCATATCATATACGTTCATATCCTAAAGATATACGCACTGTAGTAGCAAACTGCGTATATGTGTGTATATGCGTATGTGTGCATATATATATATATATATATATAAATGTATATATACATACACACATACATGTATACATATATAATATATATATATGCACATAGACAGGTACGCATTAGTAGGTATATAGATGAATTTGTATGTATATATGTAGGTGCGTGTGCATGTATATGTATAAATGTGTATTCACAGATATTATATATCTATTGTATATATATATATATATATATATACACGCATAAATATATATATATAAACACACACACATATATAATTAGATATAAGAATACAAATGCAATAATACATACATACATGCACACACGCGCACACACACGTACACACAAACACACACACGAACATATATATATACACATTTACACACACACACACACACACACATATATATATATATATACACACTCACACTCACACATGTAGTTACTTCAACGCACACACATACATTCATGAATTTGCACAACACATAATTCCTGAATGTAGTTTTTGCTGAAGAATGCAATTTCCTCTAGTTACCAGCTCAACTGTCACTGCTGAAGTAACTATAGCTTTGATTATTTCCTGTGTTGTCAAGGTGAGAAATAACTACAGTGCAGCTAAATACAGTGATTAGCAAAAAATATTAGGTAATAACTAAAATTTTTGTCTGGACAGGACTGTGATACATCACTGTACATTTCTCCGTTATTAGCATTCGTCAGTGAATTTATGACATTTTGCCGATGCTCACCAGTCGTGTATTAACTATAGGGTGCTGTAGGATAGAAATATTTGCAAAGCTGTCTTTACGTTACTTAATTTAATTGCTGGGGTTAGCTATCAGTTTATTACAAAAATTATGCGGTGAACCGAACTGAAATGTTGGCTGCTGATTACTGTCATTTCGAGATTTTCGGAAAGTATGGGAGCAACTCCAGACTTGATATATGTTACTGGACTTCATCAGTGAAATACACGTTGCTGTACTTATTGAATTAGAGTGGCTGTGTGGTAAGTAGCTACGCGCAGGAGTGGCTGTGTGGTAAGTAGTTTTCTTCCCAACCACATGGTTCCGGGTTCAGTACCACTGCGTGGCACCTTGGGCAAGTGTCTTCTACTATAGCCTCGGGCCGACCAAAGCCTTGTGGTTCATGCCATCCCCCTATAGTATTCAAAAATTTAGTTAAAAATATTAGTAAGAGGATTTCTAGCCTCTCATCTAATGAGGACATCTTCAATAGCGTTGCCCCAGTTTATAATAAAGCTTTAAAAGATAGTGGTTTTAGCGAAAAAATAAAATATACACCTATCACCAGCCCAACAGTAAGGAAAAGGAATAATAGAAATAGGAAGGTAATCTGGTTTACGCCCCCTTACTCACCCGAGGTGGCCTTCAATATAGGTAAATATTTCCTAGCACTGATAGATAGACATTTTCCAGTTAACCATGCTTATAGGAAACTCTTCAATAGACACAATTTAAAAATTAGTTTTAGTTCAACTACCAATTTTAAAAACATAATCAATCATAACATACAAAAAACACAAGAAGAAAACAGCTGTTCATGCAGGAATAAATAATTGTGCCCGCGCTAAATGGAGCTTGCATGTCCAAGACCATCATATATGAAGCTACCGTAAACTCTATAACCACTAAAGACACCGTTTCGACGAAGAAATACGTGGGCCTGACAGAGGGTAATTTCAAGGCCAGGTTCAATAACCACACTTTGAGCTTTAGGCACTGGAACAAAAGAAAAGCGACACAATTATCCAATCATATTTGGTCTTTAAGAGATAAAGGTGTCGATTATAACATACAATGGAAGATTTTGGCCAGATGTAAGCCCTATACTAACGGCAGCGGAAGGTGCGGTTTATGCGACATGGAGAGATGGCTTATCTGGAAAAGCAGCTTAGACCCTACCACATGTCTAAATACAAGGACAGAGCTTTTCGGATCATGCCCACATGTGACTAAATTTCTGTTACGTTTTTGGTCCCCTAAAGAAAACGGATAGAACATGCTTTCTGTGTTATGTCCCAAGAGAGATTATTATATATTTTTATATATTTTTATGTATTTTTATAATTTTTATGACGAAAAATGCGAGCGATGTATAAGTACGCAGGCAAAGCAGAGTTATAACAGAGTAATTTCCCTTCATTTTTAACGGTATTTTTTCATAACGTTTTCAAATAGCCAGATAACCGAAGAGATGGTGTTGTGGGATTTCCACTTCGGCATCTGAAACTCAGAGTTTTATCTTGACTACCGAGTAATGTAACATATTGTATAGATAAATTTCCTCTATTTACATAATATTGAGGTCTCTTTCTTTCTTTGTTATCTTACCGTTATATCAATATATATATATGTATATATATATATGTATATATATATATATATATATATATATATATATATATATATATATATATATATATATATATATATGTGTATATATATATATGTGTGTTGTGTGTTTGTGTGTCTGTGTTTGTCACCCCAACATCGCTTGACAACCGATGCTGATGTGTTTACGTCCCCGTAACTTAGCGGTTCGGCAAAAGATACCGAAAGAATAAGAACTAGGCTCACAAAATATAGGCCTTGGGGTCGATTTGCTCTACTAAAGGCGGTGCTCCAGCATGGCCGCAGTCAAATGACTGAAACAAATAAAATAAAAGAGTAAAAGAGTAAAAGAGACGTACTACCAATAGATCAAGTTGTTAGCCAACAATTTTAACCATCAGTCTTTTGCTTTTACTAACACTTTTTCAACTCCCGTTTTGCTACGATTCTACACCTACTCCTATAAGTGCTTATATGTAACATCAGGCAGAGTAATTTAGTTCCGAGCATCAATTTGAAACGAGCGGTTACTTATTGCCGCACTATCTTGGTAAAAGAATAAAAGAAATTGATGCATCACTGCTTAATACTGATTTCTCTGCTCACGTTTGAGTCAATACATGTCTTGTTATACACGTGGGTAGGTTATGAGATTTACAGATGGCTTAGCTAGATATAACAACGCTCAAGAATTATATACGCATATTAAAGCATACACAAGTGGGACGTTACTTAACGCTACAGGTTTAGTAGCCGGCTTCATTGTGTGTTTAAAAATATGCACGAATTTTGGAAAAAGCCTTTTAAGTTATACGTTAGATTATTAGCCATAATTTACATGCGTAGGTGGTATATTGCTTTGCGTCTTTAAGGCGGCGAGCGGGCAGAAACGTTAGCACGCCGGGCGAAATGCGTAGCCGTATTTCGTCTGTCGTTCCGTTCTGAGTTCAAATTCCGCCGAAGTCGACTTTGCCTTTCATCCTTTCAGGGTCGATAAATTAAGTACCAGTTACGCACTGGGGTCGATATAATCGACTTAATCCGTTTGTTTGTCCTTGTTTGTCCTCTCTGTGTTTAGCCCCTTGTGGGTAGTAAAGAAATAGGTATATTGCTTTGGGTCTTTTCCTATTCACATATCGAAATCTCTTTGATTGTATTACGTATAAGAAATGTAAGAAAAACAAAAACATTTCTTTTCCGACTAAGGATGTTTATAAAGTCTGTAATGACTACGAGCATGGTCCAAACTGACGCTTAAATTTTATAATCCGACGGATCAATACTCATAAGGAAGGTAACTCAAATACTAGAGTCTATTTCATTAGATTTCTTGGGGCATAGCATAATTTTTCGGTATATCGGAATAAATACATTTCATAGGTTGTTGATGGTCACTCACATTATTCTTTTGTATATTTGTGTGCGGAAATCGCCTCTCAGACCGTTGCACAACGTTCTAAGAACGATTTCTTTTGTTGAAAATCTCGGTGCTATTCACAGTGATAGGAAAAGTCAATCCATCTCTACGAAAGTGAGAAACGTTTTAAAACTGTAAGCAGTTGTACAAAAACCATTCCTTAAAAATATTAACCGAATACAAAAATCAGATCGCAAAATCCAAATTTTAGTTCGGTTGAGTAATGCGACGGAGAAAACGAAACGATTCAGAAGTT
>NC_043006.1:14070996-14073496 GCF_006345805.1 Octopus sinensis | reverse complement strand
CCTGCTTTGCTTCGTACGACAAAACCACTATGACAGGAAAGGATTCCATTAAGAGGAGCTTCGTTCTGCCAGCTGGCCTTCATGCTTGCACGAAGTTGGTCCTGATGTTGGAGTCAACTTTGCTCAAATCTTTGAACTGAGGAGAAGCAGGACTGGCGCCAGGTCCTTCTTTCTGATGTTTTGTTTTCCAAGGAAGAAAAGGGAATGTTGCATTGCTTCAGATTGTTTTTTAGTCTGTCTTTAAAGCGCAAGAGTGACCCTCCAACTAACCTTCCTGTGGGGAATTGGCGTAAGAGAAGTTGCTTCAGAATTCTGATATCGCTCATACATAAGAGATGACCCGACCATCTAAGTTTGTACCTTCCTTTTATATATTATATATATATATATATATATATATATATATTGTTATGTCTCTCTGTCTGTGTGTGTGTCTTCTCGATCTCGGGCATCTCCATCCACTTGCGTTTAATTTGGTATGTAGATACCGATGGTATCAGGGCGGTGTAATAAGTCTTGCCAAAAAATTACAAAATCGATTCCAGGTGAGAATGCGATCGACAAAGCGTTTTTGTCCTGCTTTTTTTCCGTCAACCTGTATATAAGTGCACTTTCCATTTTTTGTTTTTTTGTACTGCTTAAAGGCACGTTTCTTTCCGGCCAAGCTTACTGTTTAAACCATGTTTGTGTTCTCCCAGTCAACAGCCTTATCATTACTGGTACTTTAAACTCTTCGTCGGTGCATATTTGTGTGATAAAATCGTTTTCTTTGGAATAGAAAAAAGTCTATCTTTATTTCTTCTTTTGCTGGTGTCTCAAATTTAGGTTAAATCAGTGTTTCTCAAAGGGGAGGCCTATGTGACGGTCGGACAGGTTGTTTTGAGAAAATTTGGTTTAAATGTTTGACGGGGGCGTTTTTGTTCGTGTACATATATATATATATATATATATTTATATGCATGTATAAATACATATATATGTATAATATACGTATTAATTTAAATTGGCAATTTGTGTATCATACTTAAAGCATATCTATCTAAACTGTGTTATTCGTCTCGAAAAACACCTTTTATAGTTTTAAAAGCGTATACGAGGGACGTTCACAAAGTATCCAACTTCGTTTTTTCCAGTCAAAACTAATGTCATGCGGGAAAAATCCATTGGGTGACGCTACCTTTCATGCGCATTCGCGCCTGTAGGCCGCGTCATTTCACGGTCATTATGCGTAGAGTATAGACGTGTAGTGCGCGCTAGTTGTACTTTCGGCTTCACGCAAGATGACCGACTGCATCGAACAGAGGCCACAAAACCATATCTCATCACTTGTGATGATCTTCATGAGTCTGTGTCGTGGTTTGTACAGTACAGCATGTCTTGAGCGATTTCCACGCGGAGTTGCTTCTGCTGCACCGCCATCACCTTGGGGATGAATTTCACCGACATTCTCCACATGCAGAAGTCCTCCATTAAAATGAAATGCACTGATCCTGTTCTTATTCCCACTTTGCGAGCAATTTCCTGGATTGTTACGCGACGGTCTTCCATAACTATTCTCTGACCCTGAGTTTACTAATGATCCTCTCTTTACAATACACCATTGTGTGAGATGGAAGACTTGTTGCTATCTCTTGAGAATATTTCAGCCAATGTCTGTCTGTCTCTCAATATAAAGAAGACTAGAGGACAGCACGCGGGCCGAATCGTTAGTACGCCAGTCAAAATGCTTAGCGGCATTTCGTTCGTCTCTACGTTCTGAGTTCAAATTCCACTGGAGTCGATTTGGCCTTTCATTCTTTTGGGGCCGTTAAAATAATCACCACTTGGACACGGGGTCGATGTAATCGACTTAAGCCCTCCCCCGAAATTGCTGGCCTTGTGCCAAAATGTGAAACCAATATAAAGAAAACTGACTAGGTGACCATCACTGAAGAGTAAAGCCAATTGCCAAGTTGTTCCAACGATGATAAACAACCCCGGCAGGTGAGCGATTTCATGTTCCTTGAGTCCAACGTTGCTAAGAGTAAAAAAGACTTCTGGTGTGTAAAGGACTAATCGAAAATATCTGTAACAAGCTTCAAAACATCTGTCAATCAAGTAATTCAAGGTTATCAGCGCTATCATTCTTCAGAACATGCGCAGAGAGTATGTTTCTTTGTGGAGCTAAAACTTGGGCTATGAAGAAGGAGGTTCAGAATCGCCGTAATGAGACTCACAACAGGCTTCTTAAGATTAAACTGTAACTTAACTCAAGACGCTAACGCAAGTCGAGGAGAATATATTGATGCTCAACGTAGGACAGGCCTTTGTGATTTCTGCGACAGTGCTGAACAATATTTTATTGGTAGAGGGCGCGAGATAGCCGGCGCAAGTGTGTGTGTTAGTGTGTGTGTGTGTGTTAGTGTGTGTGTGTGTGTGAAATATGTCCTCTTTCCCTCTTTTCATTCAAAGATCTCTCAACATAAAGAAAAAAATTTAACCTGAAATGATTCTTTCCCCT
>NC_043006.1:14057131-14070896 GCF_006345805.1 Octopus sinensis | reverse complement strand
TCTTTCCCTTTCTCTCTCCTTTTCTATTACTCTTACTCTTTTACTCTTTACTTGTTTCAGTCATTTGACTGCGGCCATGCTGGAGCACCGCCTTAGTCGAGCAAATCGACCCCGGGAACTATTCTTTTTTGTAAGCCCAGTACTTATTCTATCGGTCTCTTTTTTGCGACCGCTAAGTGACGGGGACGTAAACACACCAGCATCGGTTGTCAAGCAATGCTAGGGGGACAAACACAGACTCAAACATACACACAAATACATATATATACACATATATATATATACATATATACGACAGGCTTCTTTCAGTTTCCGTCTACCAAATCCACTCATAAGGCATTGGTCGGCCCGGGGCTATAGCAGAAGGCACTTGCCCAAGATGCCACGCAGTGGGACTGAACCCAGAACTATGTGGTTGGTAAGCAAGCTACTTACCACACAGCCACTCCTGCGCCTATTATGTCATAATCTGTGTTTATCTGTGTCATTTGCTTTCTTTCTGATCTGCACTCAAAACACTTATAAAATGCCTTGCCACCTACATGCACGCATGCATATTAGTGTGTGCATGCATGAGTATATATACGCATAATAAGCGTTGGGGGATTGGTTAGCAGTAGCGGAATGGGTCTAGAAATATCGGTTGCCAGGGGACTAAGGGGACCCACTCGCAACTACAATGCTATCATTTAATTTTTATAACGAATAAAGAAACTTTTCAAAAATACGTAAATAGAAACAAAAAAATGCAATTCAAATGTGTTTTTTTGGTGCACTGTTTTTTTGTTGCGATTTTTGAAAATTTTTTTCATAATAGGAATCTCCATTGCCTAAAACGTGGGTTTCCATAAAAAAATTTTTTTAAAAAGGTGGGCGGAGAGAGGTTCCAGATTACATATACTCCAAGTGCGCCTATTTTTCAATAATTACAATGTACATGTATTGTGCATCTTACTGGCTGTATACAGTAATACCAATTGTAAATTCAGAATGAATGTTTAAATAAATACTTTGGTGAATATATATTATAGTGTACTGTTATTTTCGACGTGTACTGTTATTTTGGATGTGTACTGTTATTTTGAAAACGTTTACCTAAACTAAAAATAAAGACCAATAAATCTATAAACTAATTTCATTATTTTAAATGAAGACATTTTACTGTCAATGAGATAATTTTGCCTTCTCATGAAAATCACAGAATCGTATTCAGAACCATGTCGTCATACATATACACCATTTGTTTGCTAGTTTGCTTTTTACGAAAGAGATTTGTTTCAAACAACCTGTTCATTTATTGTTTTTAATTAAACGAACATATGCCAAGAATTCTGTCACCACCACTTCGATTGCTAAAAATAAAGAATAAATTTACATGGTTTTAATTTCTCCTACATTTAATATTATACTTCCATCTAATATTCTTTTTTCTCTGCTCTTGCCATTATTTTTTTTATAAAACCCTTATAACATTTTCAAAATAGCAGCATACTATGCTTTTGTGTAGGACATCCACAAAATGAGATAAGTGGACTGTTCCATTACGGATAAATAAGTAAACAGACACGAGGTAGGCTGTTAAAAACAGTTCTTTTGTCGTTCAGTTGCATTGGTTTGGTACACACGTGTTTTTGGCTGTCCTGGTGGAGCGACGTTTTCTCCCTTGTATAATGGAGGGGCGTCGAGCGAGAAATTGGGAGAAGCTGAGGTATTCTTCCCTAGAATGTGATTCGTCTGAGGAGAAATTAGTTGAATACTTAAACAAGATGGACAAAGAAATGGGGAGCTAGAGAAAAAAAAGTTGAAGAAATGAAACTGGAAGAGCTGTGTGAGTTCAAGGAAATGATTGATGGGAGGAGAACGATATGAAGGTGTCCCCGCCCAATATTAAAGGACAAGGAAGAAAGAAGGATTGTATACATAACTTACGCCAGAGCAACAAGAAAATTGAAGAGGTGTCGGAAGCACGGGTGGAAAAGGCACTGAGGTCAGTCTGACATGAGATAGCATACCTTGCCAGAGGCCGAAAATTTGGAACGGTGGAGGTGCATTTTGGGAGATAGCTACTGCCACACTGTATTCGGCCACACGGCTGAAGACAGATGAAGTGGTACTTCTACCCATGTACCTTGGGAGACGTACTTCCAGGGTGCGAGTGGAAGGCATACCACCAGAAATGAATGTAGCCTGGCTGGTGGCTGCCATACTACTGGGCATGGAAGAGAAGGTGGTGCTTCTGCAGGCCACCAGAACGTCCCACACGCATTGGAAGGGACAAACCATTGAAATGGTGGTACAGGTCGCGTAGGAGGTATTGGTAAAAATAGTCGAAAGTATCCGAGTGGAAAGGAGGTTTCCACAATGATATAAATGTGGCGTGAAAGGTCACATTAAAGTGGAGTGTCCTCCATTACTAGAAAGGAACAAGGAGAGACAGGAGGAAAAAGTGGTTGGTGTTACACTGCCTGTGGAGGAAGAAATACGGGAGGTGGAACCACAGAAGACAGGCACAAGTGTTGAGAAGGAGGAAGAATCAGACACCAGTTGGGAAATGGTGGAGAAAAAGAGCAGGAAGAGAAGGAAAAAGACACACAAGGTAAAAGATGACACCAAACCACATCCACACGGTCCTCACCCACACCCACTCTACCTCAACCACGCCCCACAGACACCAACTCTCGCCATGCCCAGCCTGACAAAAAACATGGCAAACACACAGGAGCCTCAAAACTACTCACCATCGCTCTGTAATGAAGAATTCATATTAATGTACAATGGACAGATTGAGGAACTGGATAACGAAGTAAATTCGTTGGATTGAATAGTCAAGGTGGATATAGTCGGTGTAAGGGGGTCTGCCCGAGAACAATTATTGTGTGCTGATGGATCTGGAGAACCTGTGGAAGGTGCATAGGTATATACAAAATTGTGATGTGAATGGTGGTCCCAAAAAATAGACACCACACAATGCCGAAAAAAATAAGGTACGTGGACATTTAAAAAATATATATAATATAGACATTTTGGGAAAAGAGAGGGATTAACTATTGCGTAAATAATTGTGTTCAAATGATATATCAAATTGGCTGTTACAAAGGGTGATGCAAATGGTGTTGCTACAAGTTCAATGAAGTCGCTCGGAGGCGGAGGCCGAGCGACTTCATTTCATCCTTCATCCTATAATTTCATTCGTTTCGTTTTTTGTCCCCACCATGTGCTGTCCCCTCTGTGTAAGACCTTTATAGCCATAAAGCAAAAAGTAAGGACAGTTCTTTGTCAATCGTTGAGTGGTTTAATTTGTTGAAGGCTTCTGGCCAGGTACTTCGAACTACTAAAAATTGTTACTATTATTGTAAAATTTGTTGTGTTTCTTTTCAAAAGCACACAGCTTGTTTAGCAAGCTTGTGTTTTTATTGTATTTTCTCCCGTTCGGGATGGAAAGTAGGATGCCCGAAATGAACATTATATAGAAAGGGAGCGGTCGAAAGTGGAGTTAGCTCCTCCAGAGAAATTAACCAAAGACGTGAGAAGAAAAACAAAGTGGTAGATAATCTGAAATATGAAACTTTAAAAAACACTTCAAATCGTATATTGATTCACTGGGGGTAGAGGTGAGGTTTGAAACCCTACCTCCGGTGGTGGAATTTAATGAACTAAAACCGTATTGAACAGTAATAACGTGAATGCTTGAGGATGGGGCTCTAACGATAGCGTTCATCCTCATTTATATATATTTTTTCTCTTTACTACCCACAAGGGGCTAAGCACAGAGAGGGCAAACAAGGACAGACAAAGGGATTAAGTCGATTACATCGGTCCCAGTGCGAAACTGGTACTTTATTTATCGACCCCGAAAGGATGAAAGCCAAAGTCGACCTCGGTGGAATTTGAACTTAGAACGTAGCGGCAGACGAAATACCGCTAGGCATTTCGCCCGGCGCGTTAACATTTCTGCCAGCTCGCCGCCCTTTATCGTTTTATATTTTATGTCCCCTCGTGTATTGACTCTGTCTGTCCTTGCACTTCTATGTTTCGCCCCCTGTAGGCAATAAAGAATCAAAGAAGAGTTCTTTTGTCAAATCATTTGTGATTCAGTTGCTTGTTTGATATTTTATTGAGGGTTTACTCGCGCAAGACTGCCCATTGTTGGAACAATTGTGAAGTTGTTATATGTAGTCTGTTTGGCAGTTTTGTTTCTTGTGTTTTTCCCCCATTTGGGGGTGAAAATTGGTTCCCATCTCAGTATGGAAGTGGACACCACACCAAGCTATGCGACTGCCGCAGGAGCGGGAAAGAATGTCGCTGCCTCGTTCACCAGGATATGCTGGATGCATGTAAACAGTTTATTCAGGAGGGGACAGCGTTGAAGGTAGCCCTTCCCGAAGAAAGTGTAGAATAGAAAAGGAAAAGAACCGTGGTCTACAGGACGCAAGCGACCTCATCGCGGAGGATAGAAGTGGCCTATGAGAGAGACATAGAGAGATGCTTACTGCTGGTAATGGCGGAGGCAACCTTCATTAACAGTGGAAAGAAGTTCGGCACGATGGAAGTGCGGTTCGTCACCGAAGAAGAAGCAGTGAAGCACTCCACGAGAGTGTTAAGGTCGGCAGACTTAACACTGCCGACCTACATGGGAAGACGAAACGCGAGAATAAGAATCAGAAGGATTCCACCAGAAATAAAAGGAGTGTTGTTGGTGGCTGCCATTATGTTTGCCACCCAGGAAGATGCAAAACTAATGCATGTTGGAAGAACACAACATGTGAATTGATGGAGATATGACCTAGGAATCTTGCTCCAGGCCACACACCATGACCTCGAATAGTTGCCATACGAGATTAGCATACCAGAGGAAAATACGCTAAAGGTAGTCGTATAGGGAAGGAGACCAACTGCTACCTATGTGGACGCAGAGGACACATAAAGATTCGCTGCCCCGACTACAAGCCACCCCAAGCCTAGAGGAATGTGGCGGAGATCCAGGCTGAGAAGACAACGAAGCCCCAGACCGAAAACTCTATGGAGGAGCCGCTGAACGAAAAGCCTACGACAGAAACAAGGAGCGTTGCTGAAGATACGAGGAAAAAGGAGATAAAAGGTACCCCAACTAAAGAGGAAGAGAAAACACCCACAGAAAATAAACACGAAAACACCTATTCATGGACATATCACTCCCGTCCACAGAACTGAAAAACAAAAATTCAGTCCGGCCTAGCCGGACAGGTACTCAAAGATACACATGCTCACAGACACACATAAGCAAGAAAACACACACACAACCAAACCACTTAGGCCCCCACAGAAAACCAAACAAACAGCATACACAACATTTTATAACAAAAGCGTGAACATAGAGAAAATGTTAACGAAATGGAAGAAAACAAGGGTAAAACCACCTGCTGGGGATTTCCCCGTCAACAAAAAATGCGTCCTGTTGGACTTGGAAAAAATATATAAAGTTAAAGACTTTTGGGTTTGATGTGGACCTCATAGGGCAGGACGTGGGGTTTGATACCCTGTCTCCAGCCTCTGAATACAGAGGTGAAAGCACTAAAAGTAAGCGACAGATATTTTAAAGTAAAACATTTTTTGATGAACTATGAAAAAAAAAAAGATTTAAAAGTGCATTAAATGTAACTGCTCGAGTAGCCATTGCATCCACACATCCATATAACACCACCTCATCAATTCATTCGCTTTATTTTTTTTTCCCCGCTGCATGTTTTGTCTGTTCTTGTACCATCCCATCTGTGTCGGGCCCCTAGTGGCTGATAAAAAAATAAAAGTACACAGTTAAGAACAGTGTCGAGCGAAGATACAATGATGGACTACATGCTGTGGATAATATTAAAATTCCTGTTGAAGAGCATTCGATCTATACGCAAGGGAAGGATCTAAAGGAGAGCATTAGAATTTTTTTTCTGGGAAAAATTGAAAACGAAAAAAAAAAAATTTCTGTGATAAAATTCTGTCAAAATAATAGTTCTATGTTGAAGAAAATGGAAATTGAAAAATTAGTAATAATAATAATAATAATAATAATAATAATAATAATAATAATAATAATAATAATAATAATAATTCTGTGTAATTTTTTTTGGGTGGGTGTTATGTAGGACACCTCCAAAGTGAGATGTAGCGGACAGACACAACAAGCGATGTCAGTCGACGAGGTATACCGTTCGCGACCTCGGCGAAGCCAAAAGGAAAACATATACATGTACCAATTTTTTTAAATCTTAAATAATTGGTGGATATTTTTAAATAGTTTAATTGTACTGCAGACTTTACACATTGACAGATAATTCAAACGTACAAAACTTGTATCACATGCAATACACTATATTAAGAACAATCGTTTGAGTTCACTAGATGATTAAGCGAAAATGTCAATAACTGCTTCGGTATCCAATTCATCTAAGAATTCCTTTTCAACGGATAGCAACATGTACGCTTCCAAGTTCTCCTCAGACAGCGAACTTTTTAGCCTTGTCTTTATAATCTTTAACTTTGAAAGCATCCTCACACATTGAACTTGGATAACTGATAGTGTGCAGATGAGTTTATAAAGTTCATAAACGTTCTCATATGCCTTGTAATGAAGCCTGATGGATGCCAGAAATATTAGTATACACGATGGGCAAGTGCTATAAATTTTACAGTTGTTGCAACTGGAAGCCATATTCTCACCATAATTAAATAATAGTTTTAATACATCGAAATTTGAAGCAAAAGAAAACAATTCCAATCTTACTTGTTGATGCGGAAGCAACTTAATACCTTCCAATATTTCAACTTCAAGGCCCTTCTCTGCGATAGTTTTAAACTCTAACGATAGCGTTCATCCTCATTTATATATATATATATTTTCTCTTTACTACCCACAAGGGGCTAAACACAGAGAGGGCAAACAAGGACAGACAAAGGGATTAAGTCGATTACGTCGGTCCCAGTGCGAAACTAGTACTTTATTTATCGAGCCCGAAAGGATGAAAGGCAAAGTCGACCTCGGCGGAATTTGAACTCAGAACGTAACGGCAGACGAAATACGGCTACGCATTTCGCCTGGCGTGCTAACGTTTCTGCCAGCTCGCCGCCCCTGTGTACTCATGAATATAGTGCTGTGTATAAGTAATATTGGCTTTCGGACTAATAATAGACAAATCACTACATGCTACGTAAGTAAGCTATTAATTTACACATACCACAATGAATGCATGCCTAGCTCACTTGGCGATTTTCGCAAGTTGAATAACGAAGTATTTAGCTCTAAGTGTTTGTAGGTTTTCATTTTAAAATTTGGAAATAACTTATCGGAATTATTGTTAATGTTGAAACAAGACTACAGGAAGGTTTCTTAATATTAAATGTGGTCATATCGACTGAAATCGAGAGAAATATCTATCGAAGACAATCTCAATGTTAAATGATGTTCTACAACAATGAAAGACGATCACATAGAAATAGTGTATACGGTTGTCTGTGAAAATCGTCGCCTGATTGATGCTCAAGATTTCGAAGAAGCATGCAGCTGTAAAAGTACGTGACGCATGATTCTTATTCTAAATCATGTACGTTACATTATATAGTCTATATAATGTAGTCTATATAACGTAATGTATATGATTTAGAATAAAAATTGAAGGTATTAATTTTGATAATTTTTTAATATTTAGTCCTACTGTGGATAATGTCGTTCAATGATGATTGAGTTGCTCGAGGGTGATTATATCTCTTAAACCTATCAATATATGTGTATATAATACATTTATATATATATATGTATATAATACAGTGAGTAATTCATTTTAGTACAACTAAATTGAACCTCTCTCCCCTGTGGACTCGGAAATAACTTCCTTAATATATATATATATATATATATATTCACATGTATACACATAGGCACAACCACAGATAAACATATAGATATACATATACCAGTATAAAAAAACTCATACATACGTTTAAGATTAAAATACCTTAATACATATACAATGATATATAATGATATAGAATGATACGCTTACAAACAGATGATACAGAGAACATATAGAGATAGGTCTACAAGAGAATACATATAAATAGGAAGATATATATATACACAAATATACGTACATACACACGGATACAAATAAATACAGATAATGTGATATTATTTATGTGTGTATATATATATATATATATATATATATATATATATATACAGAACGCATACACACATGCATGCATATACACATACATGTATATATATATATTCATCAAAATAAGCAACAAGAATGACTCCGGTAATTTGGTACGATCGTTTCGTACTACATCATTTGATTAAATGTTGTAAGTATTGCGACAGTTTAAAAATGCTGAGCACTCATCAGCCAATTATAGAGGTTTTCCATTAATACAAAAATTATCATATCAAGCGGCAACGTTATAGAGAAGGTAGATATATAGACAAAGATGTGGATTTAAATTTTAAGAACATTTGAGGTAGCGGAGCCCATCAACTGACTGACTAAGATTCAGTTGTTCCAGACTACTGTAAGGTTCTGAGAGGGAAGAACAAATGAAAGGAGACAATAAAGATTTTCTAATTATAGAAATGGGGTAAAGGGGATGTCAGAGCTCCATATAAGGAATTAATGTAGAAAACATATAGATAACACCATACAGAATTCTGGTACATCTAAATTAAGTATCATATTCATTTGAATCTAAATTTTTGCTGAATATATATATATATATATATATATATATATATTATATATATATATATATATATATATATATATGTATATATATATATATATATTATATATATATATATATTATATATAATAGAAATATTACATTTCTAAATATCTCAGAGAGATTTATACAGTAGCAACACGATAAAGTGATGGTATGTTGCCATCTTAATGTGGCAGTCCCATGAAAGGGAAGTATACTGGATGGAGGTGCTTATCTCCCCATTTGAAAACATAAAAACACAAAAAATGTGGCATAACTAACTGGAAACGGCGTTTCTTAGGGCTAAATAGCAGTAGCATTCTTCCCTTTCATAGTACTGCGACGTTAAGTTGGCAACATAGCATCAATTCATATATATATATATATATATATATATGTCCCGGGTTGAGTCGGGGTTAACCACAGTAAATAAGGTACTCAATTATTGATGATTTCTTTTGAATGAAACAGTTCTAGTCCTGTAGAAGCTCCTTCTATAAAATAAATAAATATATATATATATATATATATATATTATATATATATATATATATATATATATATATATATATATATATATATATACAATATATATACACATATCTCTATATGTAATAAAAATATATTCTCACCTATACTCCGATATACCCTTATCCGTGTACCAGTAACAGATCTTGCTAGTACATACATGCAAGTAAATGGGTGATTGAATTCGAATATATACAAATCAAAATATACACATCTATATACACACGTACAAACAGATGTTTAAAAACATATAGACAAGCAAAATTTCATATATGCATGCGTATCAATAAATAGAGAGACACATGATACCCATTGGCTATATACATAAAAAGTCTTTCAGTTATCATAATTAAATAATATAATTAACGAAATTAGGAAATATTAAATTAAAAAAAGTTACTGTGTTATATAGTGTGATAAAGGAGTATATAGTGTGATGTTAAAAATTATCATAAAACATCATTAAGGATAATAATTAGTTATTTTAGATGAGTGAAAAGGAATCTTGTCATGTGTTTACACGAAAAAAAAAAAAAACAAACGGTTTACTAGGTTTCCATTTATTTTCATTATATTACAGCTTTCTTCAAGGTATAATCTACGAATTTTATTGTTAATCTTGTAAGAAGGTGCAGATTATAGAATTTTCCAATGAATTGAGAAATCAGCATTGTTTGTTTTAGGTACTAAATTTTGTTTGAGAGTCCAGTACTGTTCATTTTTCTTTGGTCCCAAAAGGTCGATTCGTCGTTACAAATTCGCGATTTGATTGAGTTTTGTGTGTATCCGATATAAAGATAATTAGAGGAATCCTGTGTTATAATTGTTGCTTGGTATACAACATTTTTCCTTTTACAATCTCTGTCTAATTTACAAGTGTTCGGGTTTCTACAGTTGCAATTTATATGTGTGGGTGATATGGTGCTATTTGTAGATTTTGTTGATTTATAAGTATTGTGGTTATTAAGAGAATTCATAATGTTAATTATGCCATTGTATAGTTTATTATTCTTTTTGTATGTTCTAGGTTCAGTTTTTGTAGTTTTATTTTCATAGAATTGATCTAGTTCCATCTTATTAAATGAAGATATTATCCTAAAAAGGTTGAGAGAAACTGAAAATCCAAATCTGATATGTTTATTATTAAATACTTTTGCGTATCTGGTGTTTAAAAAATTCTTTTTTATAATCTTTCTGATAGATCTTATAAAGTCCGTCTTTAAATGCTTAGCAAAGGGAATTATTATCCAAATGGTTTTATCATTATCTTCCATGGTCGAGCATTGATTTGTATTCAAAAAGTTATTTTTTCTCATACATGGTATTGGTTTCTTTTCTACTATGTTGTTATTATCATTATTAATTATATTATCATAGTTATTCTTATCCTTATTGTTAGCTGTCTTACTCTGATTATCATGGTTTTTTTTATTGTTATCTTTATGTTCCTATTAGTATCTTTAATTATATAGTTGGGGTTTACGTTTTCAGTATTTTGGGGGTCATGTATACTAGTGTCCTTAGAAACGTGGTAATTTCTATGAATTTTATTCTTATTATGAATTTTATTTATGTTATAAGTGTTCATCATGCTTAAGTTTATGTATATTTTATTATTATTATATTATTATTATTATTATTATTATTATTATTATTATTATTATTATTATTATGATTGTCCTGTTTACCATTATTGTTATGGTTATGAAAAGTATTGGGAGTTTTCGTTATTTGTTTATGAGGGTGTACTGTTTCTTTATAAGTATTTAAGTAATATTCCATCCTAGAGTGCTCCAGTGTAGGGTAGATAAAAGGAGAGATAAAAGTTAATAAGAATTATCTCCCTTACACTGGATCTCTCTAAGATGGAATATACGTTGTTCACTCAGTAGCCATGATTAATTCGAGGCGAGTAAGGGGACTTACCAAAAAGATAAGTTAAATTTCTTTTTCCTTTTTCTTATTTTTTATGATTTATTTCGTTTTTAGTTAAGATAAATTATTTCGATGATTACTAAATATATAATTTTGATTATCATGTCTCTATATAGGTTGTAAATAGTAAAATAGTTTTATATAATCTAGACCTGAAGATTGGCAGCATAGTCGGATCGATAAAGTATTGAATTTCGAGACCTTCTACTTTAGCAATATCGATAGATTTATTGTCATGAAACGCGTGTAGTCTATCTAATGTATATAAATCAGCTTAGTAATTGCAGCTATTAAGTTGACAATATTTAATCTTATATATCTCTATCATAGATAATGTCGTTCAATGTTGATTGAGTTGCTTGAAGGTGGTTCTATCTATCTATCTATCTATCTATCTATCTATCTACTATCTATCTATCTCTATATCATCTATCTATTATCTATCTATCTATCTATCTATCTATCTGTCTGTCTGTCTGTCTGTCTGTCTGTCTGTCTGTCTGTCTGTCTGTCTATTATATATATATATATATATATATATATATATATATATATATAAAATAGAGTGGGAAATTCGTTTTAGTACCACTAAATTGAATTCTCTCCCCTGTGGATTCGAAATAAATTCCTTAATATTAATAATTATACATGTATATATATATATATATATATATATATATATATATATATATAGATATATATATATATATATATATATATATATATATATATATATAAATATAATATATATATACATATATATACATAATATACCATTATCTGTAAGTATCTATTTGTATCCGTGTGTATGTGTGTGTATATATGTGTGTGTGGGTGTGGGTGTTTATATATATATCCTTCTATATATATATATATATATATATATAATGTACTTGTAGACCTATGTCCATATGTTCTATGTATTGTCTGTTTGCAAGCGCATCATTATATATTCCTACATACCTGTATATGTATTAAGTTATTTTAATCTTACGCGTATGTATGAGTTTTTTGTACTGCTACATGTATATCTATAAGTTTATGTGTGGTTGTGCATATGTGTACACAAGTAGTATATATATATATATATATATATATATATATATATGTGTGTGTGTGTGTGTGTGTGTGTGTGTGTGTATGTGTGTATCCATATATGTATGTACGTATATGTATATATACATATATTTTACGGTGTATATATGATATTAAATTCATTATATAATTAAAGTTTGTAAAAGTACGCATCTATGTATTCTTTGCCCGTAAGTAATATACTGTAGTTCCAATTGTCAAAAGTGCATATTTATTTATATATACGCTCAGATCTAAAAAATGCATCTTCCGTAGGTGGATACTTTACACATACGTACAAAAGCATTCCAGTATATAAATATACATAATAAACCACACATTTGATTATGGTCTCCCCTATATATATATATATATATACATATAATCCTTTTTATATAATTTTTAAATTTAATTTTTTATGTATAGATATTTTTAGAAACCTAGATTTATAACTATTTTTACAACTATTTTTGTTTTGTCTGTTTTTTTTAAAATTTCTTTTACTTTTTATTCAAATGTTTATAATATATTTAAATAATTTTCAAATATAATTTACATATATATATATATTTCTATAAGGTATATTTGTTTTTTTGTAATATAATAATGTATGCTTATACCTACATCGCCACTATAAATTCAGTCATGTTTATAAAAGTTATTCAAGTACATATGTGTGCAAGGGCACAGGTTTTCAGTGTATAAGTGTGTCTCCCTGTTACTGTCGTCTAAAGGGTGCATATGTGCATTATCTAATGCTTTGGCGCCAGATTACCTTTTTGTCCATAATTGTCAGTGTATACGTTGTATATATGTATATACACATGATTGTTGTTTTACTTGTACAAAAATTGTGGTTATCCCATTCGTCACGTGGAAGGGGTGTATCATTATTACTAATTCCCTACAACACATACATGCATACATGCATACATACACATACATACATACATACATACATACATACATACATACATACATACATACATATTAACAAGCACCTAAAATGAAAACAACGCGGTAGAGGCTTAACGTCGATCCAAACTGCCTTTGAGTGTCGTATCACATCCTTTCGGCAATATCTTTTGATCACCAAGTGTCGAAGTGCATCTCTTGATCAAGTTCGCACACATGAGATTGATAACATCAGAAGACTTAGAAGGCAGTTCCTTGAGTAGCATTCCTTGTCTGATAACCTAGACTACATGCCCAAAGAAGTCGCACGACTCTATCGCAACGTATTATCAGATGAAAGGACGAGCATATATGAGCTGAATACCATGAATGGACATGTTACTAGAAAGCTCCGAGATGATAGTAACATTGATCATCAAAGCAGTCATGGACCAACAACCGGATTATTACCTCCCACTTTGAAGGGTATGCGTTTGCAATCCAGGTACAGGAAATATCAACCAAATATCTGATGCATAAAGGTGATGCAAGAAAAGCAGTAAAATGTGACAAACGATGCAGACTTTGTGGAGTAAACACCGAAGAT
>NC_043006.1:14047131-14052131 GCF_006345805.1 Octopus sinensis | reverse complement strand
AAATTGATATCATATGCAGGCAAAGTTTCTCAGCTCAGAACTTACTGACTTCTTTCGTCTTAAAATTAGTACAAATAAGCTGTTTTTGGACATATCTCGATTGAAAGAAAAAACAAAACTAAAACAAACCAAAATAGTCAAATTTCCGCTTTGAAAAAATAAATTGTTTGTCAAATAATGGGTGATCTCCATTGCTCGACGATGTCAATTCAATTGTTTGATCGACTGAATTGTGGAAGCACTCCGTCGGTTACGACGACGAGGGTTCCGGTTGATCCGAATCAACGGAACAGCCTGCTCGTGAAATTAACGTGTTAGTGGCTGAGCACTCCACAGACACGTGTACCCTTAACGTAGTTCTCGGGGATATTCAGCGTGACACAGAGAGTGACAAGGCCGGCCCTTTGAAATACAGGTACAACAGAAACAGGAAGTAAGAGTGAGAGAAAGTTGTGGTGAAAGAGTACAGCAGGAATCACCACCATCCCTGCCGGAGCCTCGTGGAGCTTTTAGGTGTTTTCGCTCAATAAACACTCACAACGCCCGGTCTGGGAATCGAAACCACGATCCTATGACCGCGAGTCCGCTGCCCTAACCACTGGGCCATTGCGCCTCCACTGATCGACTGAATTAGTTGCTCCTGTATTAACGTGTAAGGAGCTGCGCTTTTCACTGGTACTTGTACAGTTAACATTAGTCTCTGGAAGAATGAGGATACAGTGTGTAACAAGGTTGACTCTCTGAATTATAGTCCACCTAACAGGATTCTTTATAGTTTCCATAAACTTAATTTTAATCACACAGTAGGGGTGGGGTCTACTCGAATCTTCCCAAATTTCGCTCAAGACGCTTCGTAGCGGGTCCGAACCTGAGAACTCATGTTTGCGAGCAAACACCTTAAGCATTCGGCTTTAGCGAAAACTTGGCATACCAGCAGAGTAAATCATAGACTCCATTCACACAATATACCCAGTTTCACTTAAAACAACATCAATGTGCTCGAGGCCATCGAAAATAACTGTTGCTTTAGATGCCACGTAGTGGCACTGAACCTGGGACGTCGAGGTTCCGAAGCGAGCTTCTTAACCATTCTCTGCGTACCACTAGAAAGAATGTAAAGTAAATACAAAATTCTAACATTGTTAATTAGATAGTTCCTCATATATTTTCATTAAGTCTTTAATGCTAAGCCTCTTCATTATCTTGCTTCGAATCACATGTAGCTTATGAAAATCCAACATAACACGAATCACCATTGAAATTAGTTTGTAAATTTTAAAATAATCTCTATATTAATTAATCATTCACATTTTAATAACTAGAAGCAAGATCATATCGCATAAATCAATATCTCATTATTACACTTTCACTCTTTTACTCTTTTACTTGTTTCAGTCATTTGACTGCGGCCATGCTTGAGCACCGCCTTTAGTCGAGCAAATCGACCCCAGAACTTTTCTTTGTAAGCCTAGTACTTATTCTATCGGAATCTTTTGCCGAACCGCTAAGTTACGGGGACGTAAACACACCGCCATCGGATCTCATTAATTATTAGTTTCAATGGGAACAGCTTCTTCCTTCTGTTTTTCCATAAAAAAAACAAAAACATTACATACTTTCTGTTGGCAGTATATAAATTTCAGGATATATTTTATGTGTGGAGGCGCAATAGCCCAGTGGTTAGGGCAGCGGACTCGCGGTCGGAGGATCGCGGTTTCGATTCCCAGACTGTGTGTTGTGTGTGTTTATTCAGCAAAAACACCTAAAGTTCCACGAGGCTCTGGCAGGGTGGTGGTGGCGACCCCTGCTGTACTCTTTCGCCACAACTTTCTCTCACTCTCTCTTCCTGTTTCTTGAGTAACGCTGCGATGGACTGGCGTCCCGACCAGCTGGGGGGAACATATACGCCACAGAAACCGGGAAACCGGGCCCCTGAGCCTGGCTAAGCTTGATAATATGTTTTATGTACAACATTGTGATTCAGAATAATTAAATGTACTTCATTTCTATATTTTACATTTTATAATAAATCATATTTTGATTTTAGAGTATGATTTTGGCGATTCGGACCCCAACAAGTCTAATATTTTCTGAATGGTGCATGTCTACTCTACACGGTATGTATAAACATATTTTCTTGTAGTTCATTTATATCTAGATTATTATTGTAATTATTGTCGTTGCTTAGCCCCTGGTCGACTTTAGTGGAACGCTTCTATGATCAAACGAAATTCAGTCATGAGTACCTGGTCTTTTTTGAGGCATAGTATATCTAAGACTACATTATCAAACGTCCTTCTATTTTTCAAAACAGTAGGTTGTAATACGAAGAAAGGATCTTTTCGGTTTGATCGGCAGTTCTTAAAAATAAATTCCACGTAGCTAAACCCTTTTAAACTTCGTATACTGGTAGAATGTGTTTATAAAACATCTTTTTCTCTTGGCTTTATTGAGAAAATTCTATAGTTTATAAGATATTTGTTGTTCTTTTTTCTTCAATTTCTGAAACTTCAACCAATCAATGATGTCTATTGAGGTGAAAACATTCTGTGCCGTATGAATATGTCCCTCGTCTAAGAAACAGATTGGGTTTATTTACATTTCTGAAGAAAAAAAGATACCCTTCCCCCCACCCCTAGCCCTAACCCTAACCCTAACTAACCCTAACTCTAACCCTAAAACAGATTGAACTGTAATAGATCGATACTAGGGTCATAATTATGGGTGACAATTTCATATGAAACCGCAAGGAAAAACTGCCGTTCAAACCGAAAAATCCCGAAGAAAATTCGTTGCTATTTCTGGCAAAGCAAATGAACATAGGGTATTCTTCTGAAAAGTGAAATTAATTTGATTGTATTGAAAGCAAAAGTTTTGCCAATTTTATTGTTTAAACAAAATAATTAATTAAAACTCTAGTGGGTCAATTCTTAAAAAAATGTTTTAAGCTTTCTCCCTTGGCTTCGTTGGCTTAGTTAACCTGTTCAACAATGATTACCTCAACACGATATAGGTATGGTATTGATAAATTAAAGTTATCGCGCTTCGCACATTTAAGTATATCAGCCTTTAATCCACCATCTTTATATATAAAAGTGAAGTTGTGTGTCTGTCTCCTACGATTTAGATTCCTAACTACTCCCACATTTTGCGGTGCAGTTTAACCAAAACCGGGTATCTTATAGTCGTGATTCATATAGAGCCCTTCTGGGTATTAGCGCGCGTCTACAATGAGTCTACGATTTAAAAAATAAATTACCATCATTTTTTCCAATTTAATGCATTTTTTCGCTATTATATAAGGGAAGTAACTCTCTAAAAATGTCTACGATGAGTCAACGATTAAAAAAAAAAATTTACCATCATTTTTTCCCCATTTTTAATGCATTTTTTTGCTATTTTTTGGCTATAACTCTCTAAAAATGCTTATATAGTTATTTCCCTTACAAACCCGAGCAACGCCGGGCGATACTGCTAGTTAAATATAATTTTATTATGGAGAGAAGTATCCAAAGCCTATCATGGCTCTTCTAGACAAAGAAAGAAGCAGTTGCATAAATTTGATGCGTTTAATGTTCAGTTTTTTAAACTTTTATGGGCAATTTACTGAAAAAAAAACAGTATCTTGAAAGGTGTGGATTCCTGGAGTGGGAAGTTTAAGCAAAGTGATCAACAAAGACATCGCAAGAGTAGTGGTAGGAGATAGCATTGTAAGAGAACCATCGTATTGCAAGCGTAATATAAAAAAGACTAATATGACGCGCTTACGATAATTGTCGGTTAAGACTGGTTAGGAAGGTACAGGTTAGTATTGATCAAAGAGTCCACGTTGATAGACTACGAGTTAACGAGTGTTATGCGCTTTTGATTAGTTTCGTTAACAACAGATTTTGGTTAACGTATAGATTTTAGTATTAATAACTATTTGAAGGCGGCAGTGAGTTGGCTGAATCGTTAGAATGTCGGGAAAATGTCATTCTGCATTTGTTCCAGCATTTACGCTCTGAGTTCAAATCTCACTGATGTCAATAGAATGAAATAAAATAGAATAAGAATAGTACTCATCAAGTACTGAGGATGTCGATATCCGATAATCTCCTTCCATCAAAATTGCTGGCATTGTTCTTTAAATGAGAAACAATTACTAACTTTTAAAAGTGGATTTGCATACTGTATTTTGTTCCGGCTCTTTACATTCTGACTTCAAATTCCACCGAGGTAACTTAATTAAATCAACTGTTCCCGTTCTGACTTCGTGCAAGGAAGGAAGGCGACGGCTTGTCGGAATCGTTAGAGCATCGGAAAAACTAACCCTAACTTAAAATGAAAGAGGCCGGAACAAATACCCCAAATAGTTTTTCCGATACATTATTTACAATGGACGGATAGGTGTCCTCACCTTGTTTGTTGCTATCACACCGTTTTGGCTGATGTACTCTCCAGCCTTCATCAGGTGTTCTGATGGAATTTTGAACCCGACC
This sequence comes from Octopus sinensis, assembly GCF_006345805.1. Lineage (NCBI taxonomy): Eukaryota > Metazoa > Mollusca > Cephalopoda > Octopoda > Octopodidae > Octopus > Octopus sinensis. Next base: position 14,047,650 of record NC_043006.1, on the reverse strand, counting down.
TTTTATTTAACTAATGGAGTACACTGTTCTTATTCCCAACATCAGCAACATATCTTAGGAATGTGAACAGTGTGCCCCCTTAGTAATAAAAAAGCGTTGGGTTCGAAATTCCATCAGGACACCTGATGAAAGATGCAGAGTACATCAGCCAAAACGGTGGGATAGCAACAAACAAGGTGAAAACACCTACCCGTCCATTGTAAATAATGTATCGGAAAAACTATTTTGTGATATTTGTTCCGGCCTCTTTCATTTTAAGTTAAAATCCCGCGGGGTCAACTTTGCCAGTAATTCCTTACGGAATCAATAAAATAATGCAATCAAATACTGGAGACGATGGTTTTGGCCCACATTTTTCTTTCTAAATTGCTGGCCTTGTGCCTGAATTAGAAACCATTTGTTATTCAAAGAGAAAGGCGGTGGACTGACAAAATTTGTTACAGTATCAGAAAACTGCTTTGCATTTTTGTTTTCATTACTGTTCTTTCTGTTCTGAGTTCAAATCCAGTCTAAATCATC
>NC_043006.1:14009631-14039631 GCF_006345805.1 Octopus sinensis | reverse complement strand
ACCGATGAGCCATGATGTAGCTAGGAAACTCTATGATGAAATCCGTCGGAAGGATAATCTCGAGGACAAAGAAATAAGAATCCACAATATGGTAGAAGATATAGCCACTCATAATAAAAAGGTGTACTGGTGGAATGTCCCAGTGAAAACCTCAATAAAATGTAAGCACAACAGACCTGATATAATGATTATTGACAGAGAAAAGAAACTGTGCACAGTTGTGGAAATTAGATGCCTAGCGGATGTTAACTTAAAGCTGGAAGATCAGTGTAAAAGAGAACACCTATGCTGAACTATTGAGAAATTTGCAATTACTCTATTTAGATTACAAGTAAAGATTTATACCTGTAATTTTGGGGCCCTGAAATATGTAACACACTGTCTAGATAACAATCTTGAGAAATTAGGATTCTCAAAACCAGAAAGGAGAAAGCTTACTGATCCAGTCTATTAATAATAGAACTGTAAATATCTGTAAAACTTCTCGGAAGTTTAGCATTTAAATATATATGAGCATGTCTAGATATGCAACTATATGCCTGATAATGCATACATAAAGCAAAACATACAAATCTGCACATGCACATACATACATACATACATACATACATACATACATACATACATACATACATACATACATACATACATACATACAGGCTAAGCTTCCTGAAATAGTTTTCACACTCTACGAATTTCTTAACATACCTCAACTAAACCTTGAGAGAGGTATACTCTCTTTCTGCATAATAAATAATGGTATGCATGGCTATGTCCCCGGTAAATTTGAGGATGATGTTAGCATTAACACGAAGTGTAGATTCTCTTAGAATCGTGACTGTTACATCAAATCAGTTTCCGAAATTTATGCTTTTGTAATCAAGAGCGGGGGATAGCTAAAATATATCTAATCAACGAAAAGAGCAATGAAGTCCTTCAACCCTCAAGGTACTTATAAAAATGTTATTAAGTTAATATGTTTCAGTACTGCATGGCGTTGTTGCCGAAACAGCATTCAATACCATTCATATGTAAGACTACCCAGGGATAAAAATGAAAAATACTTTTGATATTGAATACGTACACTTGTGAACATAAGGAATATTGATGTAGCATTCCCGTAAAGTCTTTCGGCAAGAGTAAACCACATGTACAGTCATAGAGATCAATTGCTTTACGTATATGAATATTTCTTTGAAAATAATTGTGAAAAAAATACTTAGGGCAATTCTTCGAAACTTACAGCTTCTTTACCAAAATTGTGTATTTACATTAATACCTGAAATTATTGGTGTATTCAGCTATATCAATAAATGTGTAGGAGGGAATATGAGAAAAAAAAGTAACGTAGGATTTGAGGCAGAGGGCCACTTGTTCTTATATATCATATCCAAGTTATAGATCCTTGATACTTTGTAAGAAGCAAGCTCCCTTTGAGAACAATTAAAACAACCATCCATCCATCCATCCATCCAGCTAGCCGGCCAGCCGGCCATACATACATACATACATACATACATACATACATACATACATACATACATACATACATACATACATACATATATAAAAATCTACATACACTGCATCCTTCAAAACTTCCATGCTTCCTGAGATTCGCCAACACTACACCTGATTTTCTCCCCTCCATACACACGCAAGCATGTATCTGACTCATACACTGTTCACTTCCCAGACATTTGTACATTACTGCATATGCTTTATACGCACGTTTTGACAAGTTGTGGTGCAGCTGAGCACTGTATACAATAATTTCATTATTATTATTATTATTATTATTATTATTATTATTATTATTATTATTATTATTATTATTATTATTATTATTATTATCATAAATACGACGTGCATAAAACTGACGTGCACGCATTGTGGACTGTTTTAAAAGATATTTTTGAACATATAGTTTACAATAATGTCGAAGAAATTTTGCCTACATGAGTAACTATTTTGTTCTTCTGTCATATATACAGAAATTCCCTTTTACTCACCAAATTAACGTTATTCAGCCCGGTTTACAAAAAAAAAAAAAAATAAATAATAATAGGTACTTTTCTGTATGTTGGATTTAGCATTTGTGACAATGGCTGACACTGATAACGCCAAAACCAAGAAACTACACGCATACATGCATACACTTATCTAAGATCTGCACTTATCATACCGTTTTCAGCTGTTATAAATGCATAAGGATATATAACAATGGTTTTGAATAAAAGCATGGGAATATTGAGATTTTTGAAGTATGAATAAAGCAAACTCATTGTCATCTTGCGAATCTAACTGATGAGTGGAACAATAGAGATTTACAAAACATTACAAATGTTCTCTGTTTGATTTTCCTATAATGTTCATAAACATACATACATACATGCATTAGATTATTAGTTTGTTAAGGTTTAGTTTTATCCCTACTATAGAAAATATCGATAGTTTTTTTTTTAATCAGCTCTGTGTTAAGACTATTACACCTCCTGGTGAGGGCAGCGGACTCGCGGTCGTAGGATCGCGGTTTCGATTCCCAGACCGGGCGTTGTGAGTGTTTATTGAGCGAAAGCACCTAAAGCTCCACGAGGTTCCGGCAGGGATGGTGGTGATCCCTGCTGTACTCTTTCACCACAACTGTCTCTCACTCTTACTTCCTGTTTCTGTTGTACCTGTATTTCAAAGGGCCGGCCTTGTCACTCTCTGTGTCACGCTGAATATCCTCGAGAACTACGTTAAGGGTACACGTGTCTGTGGAGTGCTCAGCCACTTACACGTTAATTTCACGAGCAGGCTGTTCCGTTGATCGGATCAATCGGAACCCTCGTCGTCGTAACCGATGGAGTGCTTCCACCACTCCACACCTCCCCCACAAAGGTACGCAGACACACTGACACATATACAAGCACACGCACATATATAAACACGCATACACACATATAATGCTGCAAAGTTTGGTGGCGAAGGAGAATATAAAATAGCCTCTAATAAAAGACCTACATAATTCTTTAGAAATCTAAGATCTGCACTTTTCACTACAATATACCAACGAAGCCTAAAAACCCCAAACCAAAGCAAAAGCAATAAACCCCCCCCCAAACCCCAACTGTTATTTGTCAGTTGCCACCATGCTGCCAAACATAAGACACGCATTTCCACTAGAATTGACTAAGCAAAACAGGAGCATACGCGAAGACGGAAAGTGTCGCTGAAGAGGTCACAGATGTGTGACGAAAGATCTCCAGACGATGGACATCAGTCAGAATAAGAACAGTAATAAACGAGTGAAGAAGGAATATATGGTGCGTGTGTTTATTTGGCAAAAAAAAAAAGAAAAAATACCATCCTGAAATATAACAATATCTGTTTTGACACACGGTGTCACATCAGGAATTTTGCAACACAAATTCACAAACGTAACTATTTTGATTATTTTTGATTAATTTAATTTCCTATATTTACCCACATCGCCTCACTCAACTTTTCTTGATCAGAGTTGTTGACATGATTATTCATTCTCCTTAATATGAATATAATCTCAGTTGATTAACAACTTTTGGTCTGCTGTATTAATTGGTTGTGGAGACGCGTGGCTTAATGGTTAGGGTGTCAGCATCATGATTGTAAGATTGTGGTTTCGATTCCTAAACCGGGCGACGCGTTGTGTTCTTGAGCAAAACACTTCATTTCATTTGCTCCAGTCCACTCAGCTGGTAAAAATGCGTAACGCCGCAATGAACTGGCGTCCCGTCCAACTGGAGAACACATACGCCATAGAAACCGGGTAACCGGGCCCATGAGCCTGGCAAGGCTTTAAAAGGGCGCATTTATTTGTGGAGGCGCAATGGCCCAGTGGTTAGGGCAGCGGACTCTCGGTCGGAGGATCGCGGTTTCGATTCCCAGACCGGGCGTTGTGTGTGTTTATTGAGCGAAAACACCTAAAAGATCCACGAGGCTCCGGCAGGGGGTGGTAGTGACCCTTGTACTCTTTCGCCACAACTTTCTCTCACTCTCTCTTCCTGTTTCTTGAGTAACGCTGCGATGGACAGGCGTCCCGTCCAGCTGGGGGGGGGGGAACACATACGCCACAGAAACCGGGAAACCGGGCCCATGAGCCTTGTTAGGCTTAAAGAGGGCGACGTTTATCGTTTTTTTTAATCGTATTAATTGGTTAGTATTCTCTCTACTAAGGAGATATAATGTGATATTACACTACAGTAAGATATTAAATGTTATCTTATGATAATAAGATACATGATACTGCTAACATGGACAAAACTATCGAGAGATATTATTACTGTATATTTCACTGGTTATGAAGCTCACTTCGCCACCACATGGTTTCATGATCAATTCAACAGCACGACATCTGTAGCTACGGGCCAATCAATGATTCGTGAGTGAATTTGGTAGACACAAACTGTACAGGCCCGTCGTGTGTGTGTGTGTGTGTATACACATATACATAACTAATTGCACACACACATATATATATGTGGATATGCTGACATATACAGGTATGTATGTGGGGCTGTGTGTCTGTGTTTGTCCCCTCACTGCTTGATAACCGGTGCTGGTCTGTGTACGTTACGGCAACTTAGTCAATGAAAGGGTAAAAGAAACCGATAGAATAAGTATCAAACTTTAAAAAAAAACATAGTAATGGGTTCAATTTGTTCAACTTAACCCTTCAAGGTGGTACCTCACATGGTCGCAATCCAATGATTGAAACAAGTAAAAGATAAAAGATATTACAAAAACCAAAAGAAGAACAACAGCAAAAAAAACAAAACAAAAACAAAAAAGATAGGAAAAGAAAAGAGATATTCTAGATTTTAGAAAACTGGCTTTATATGTTTACTCTTTTACTTGTTTCAGTCATTTGATTGCGGCCATGCTGGAGCACCGCCTTTAATCGAGCAACTCGACCCCGGGACTTATTCTTTTGTAAGCCCAGTACTTATTCTATCGGTCTCTTTTGCCGAACCGCTAAGTAATGGGGACATAAACACATCAGCATCGGTTGTCAAGCAATGCTAGGGGGACAAACACAGACACACAAACACACACACGCATATATATATATACATATATATACGACGGGCTTCTTTCAGTTTCCGCCTACCAAATCCACTCACAAGGCTTTGGTCGGCGCGAGGCTATAGTAGAAGACACTTGCCCGAGGTGGGACTGAACCCGGAACCATGTGGTTGGTAAAGAAGCTACTTACCACACAGCCACTCCTTAGATTTTAAATAATTATTTAATTACAATTATTAACTGAATTTGGTTTATTATTGCATTAATCACAAAATTTCTTCGATTTGTTTTTAGTTTTCCGTTGCTTTATCTATATTGCGCAGATGTGATCTTTGATAAACTTAAACAATTTTTAATTACAATTTACTTTCAGGTCTGTCAATTGCCATTGTGCTATCGCTGTTCATTTCCATCTGCATTGAAGGACTGCAAGAATACAGAAGTGCAAGAATCTTGAAAGCTTCCCTTCGGAAACCAAGGTACATAATAATTCAATACTAATAATAATAATATTGGTTTCAAATTTTCTCACAAGGGCAGCCATTTTGGGGGAGAGGATGATTCGATCACTTCGACCCTAGTGTTTAACTGTTAGTTAATTTATCGACTCCGAAAAGATGACAGGCGGAATTTGAGCTCAGAAAGTAGCGGCAGACGAAATAGCGTTAAGCATTTCGCCCGGCCTCCTGGCGATTCTGCCAGAACGCCGCCTTAATAATAATAATAATAATAATAATAATAATAATAATAATAATAATAATAATAATAATAAAATAATAATAATAATAATAATAATAATAAGAAGAAGAAGAAGAAGAGGAAACAATTCCTATCATAGTAGGTGCATTAGGCATGATAAAAAAATATTCAGACAAATACACAACAAAAACACCAGGACTTACAAACACATATAACATACAGAAAATTGCACTACTAGGCACTGCACACATCCTACGCAGAACACTTTCCATACAATAACCATCAGAGCATCACAACAAATCACAGCACATACCCAAGGCACACAGAGCTGCGCTCGGTAGTGAAGTGAAAGCACGCTATAAAAATAAAACTACTGAATAATAATAATAATATAAAATAATAATAATAATAATAATAATAATAATAATAATAATAATAATAATAATAATATTAATAATGATAATAATAATAATGTTTTCTTAAACATTCTCTGTAACAATACAATTTGCAAAGCCAAATATGTGATACCCTAGGCATAACACCAACATGAATTTCTAATTTGTTGTCTCTTGAGTTCTCCGGGTGGTACAAATACAAAGCTAAAATCAAACATATAATAATAATAATAATAATAATAATAATAATAATAATAATAATAATAATAATAATAATAATAATAATGTTTTCTTAAACATTCTCTATAACAATACAATTTGCAAAGCCAAATATGTGATACCCTAGGCAATAACACCAACATGAACTTCTAATTTGTTGTCTCTTGAGGTCTCTGGGTGGTACAAATACAAAGCTAAAATCAAACCTATAATAATAATAATAATAATAATAATAATAATAATAATAATAATAATAATAATAATAATAATAATAATAATAATAATAAACACGAAGAAGAAGAAGATGATGAAGAAACAACAAAAGCTATAAAACAAATGAAATCCAAACTAAAAATAGAACAGCAACGAACCATGATAAAACGATGGCAAGAAAAGCCCCTTCATGGTAAATACTGCACTAAACTAAACGCAAAAGAAATAGACAAAGAAAAATCCCAGCAATGGTTGAGAAGCTCAGGACTCAAAGCAGAGACAGAGGGATTTTTAATTGCAGCACAAGACCAAAGCCTCCCCACCAGAAATTACCAAAAACATGTAATGAAAAGAAATATAACAAGTAACTGCAGAATATGTGGAGATGGACAAGAAACAATAAATCATATTATCTCTAGCTGCCCAGTCCTGGCTAAGAAGGAATATATTCACAGACATGACAGAGTTGGAACCTACATACATTGGAAGCTATGCCAACATTATGGAATAACAACAGAAAAAAGATGGTATAGGCACACACCAGAAAAGGTCACAGAAAACGAGAAAGCAACCATACTCTGGGATATGCCGATACACACAGATAGAGAAATTAAGGCCAACAGACGAGATATAGTTGTCAGAGATCATGAAGAAAAAAAATGCTTTCTAATTGATGTATCAATACCGGCAGATGACAACGTGTCTCTAAAAGAAATGGAGAAACTATCAAAATACAAAGACCTGGAAATAGAGGTAACTAGAATGTGGAATCTGAAAACAGAAACAATTCCTATCATAGTAGGTGCATTAGGCATGATAAAAAAATATTCAGACAAATACATAACAAAAACACCAAGACTTACAAACACATATAACATACAGAAAATTGCACTACTAGGCACTGCACACATCCTACGCAGAACACTTTCCATACAATAACCATCAGAGCATCACAACATATCACGGCACATACCCAAGGCACACAGAGCTGCGCTCGGTAGTGAAGTGAAAGCACGCTATAAAAATAAAACTACTGAATAATAATAATAATAATAATAATAATAATAATAATAATAATAATAATAATAATAATAATAATAATGTTTTCTTAAACATTCTCTATAACAATACAATTTGCAAAGCCAAATATGTGATACCCTAGGCATAACACCAGCATGAACTTCTAATTTGTTGTCTCTTGAGTTCTCCGGGTGGTACAAATACAAAGCAAAAATCAAACATATAATAATAATAATAATAATAATAATAATAAATAATAATAATAATAATAATAATAATAATAATAATAATAATAATAGGTGCAGGAGTGGCTGTGTGGTAAGTAGCCTGCTTACCAGCCACATGGTTCCGGGTTCATTCCCACTGCTGGCCGTTACACTGGGAGATCCAATGTCATACGGATAGCTCCACTTAATGCTCGTATAAGTCTATAATGTCATTCGTACCATCATTAGGCTCTCCGGTAGTCTAGAAGTGTTGGAACTGCAGATCACCCCCACTCTGTTTCAACGTTCTCGTTTTGTGATATGAAGGCCATCAGATTTCATTGGTCCTCCTAACTAGCACGAAGTTCAGCTGCCTGCGGATGGTTGTTGTTGCAGTGACGTTAAAGTCTGTTGTTTTGATTCTGTTGTGGGTGTTTGTGATGGTGTTGGTGATTGTGGTGCTTGTAGTGTTGGTGTTGTCACCAGTATCTGTTTGTTGTTTTTTGGTTTTCTCCCATTTTTATCTGTATCTTTCTTTTTTTTGTTTACCTTTTGGGCTCTCCCTCATCATCATTTGGATGCGTAGAGGAGTCCGTATCGTGTATGTTTTCTTCTGGTGTTGTTTGTTCTGGTTCTCTTGTAGTTGTTGTTGCTCCTGCTACTGTAACTTCCGCCTCTACTGCTGGTGCTGCTCCCACTGCCACCTTTATTCTAATACCTGCCTGTTTTGTCTCCTTGGGTTCAATTTCTGTTTCTATTCCTCTGTCTTTCTGTTGTTGTTGTCCTTGTTGTTTTTGTCGACTCATGGGTTGTGGTTCTTCGTTTGGACATTTCTTTTTGCACTTCTGTTCTGGTTCTGTGGGCAGTGAAACCGTAAGTAACCCGTTGAACCACAATCGTGGCACCTCGGTCTTTTGCCCCCACGGTCACCCATAGTTTTACTCTATTCCAGAAGGAAATCAGGTTTGGGCTTTCTTTAACTGCTCTGGCTTTATGTGGAGTTCCAAATCAAGATAGTTCCAACCCAACCCAATTCTCCCTCCAATCTTTTAACAGCCAGGAGATTCTCTCCGCCGACCGTACAAATACAGATGCGAGTCCACCATAAATCCAAACCTGATGGGACTCCAGGTATTGTAATTCGTTCCGCACTTCTTCCTATGTAATTTGGGAAGAGGGCGATTTCCTCGGTACGACACGTGGCCACCGTGTTCTGTATCGCCTGCTCCTCAGTCTTAAAAACGACCTCTACTTCGCTGTACTGCCCCGCTCTCGCAATGTGGTGGATATCCTGCCATATGTCTTTAAGAATGGAGGTGTAATGGCCCAGTGGTTAGGGCAGCGGACTAGCGGTCATAGGATCGCGGTTTCGATTCCCAGACCGGGCGTTGTGAGTGTTTATTGAGCGAAAAACACCTAAAGCTCCACGAGGCTCCGGCAGGGGATGGTGGTGATCCCTGCTGTACTCTTTCACCACAACTTTCTCTCACTCTTACTTCCTGTTTCTGTTGTACCTGTATTTTATGGGGCCGGCCTTGTCACTCTCTGTGTCACGCTGAATATCCCCGAGAACTACGTTAAGAGTGCACGTGTCTGTGGAGTGCTCATCCACTTACACGTTAATTTCACGAGCAGGCTGTTCCGTTGATTCGGATCAACCGGAACCCTCATCGTCGTAACCGACGGAGTGCTTCCATATGTCTTCAAGGCTTTTCCCACCTGGTCGCGTTTAGCATTTTCGAGTTTCCTTGTCTTTTTGTTCATGCACCTGTAGAGAACTGTCCGTTTGGCTGTTGCATCGAGAACGCCCTCCTTCCATTTATTTTCATATACTTTGCTGCCTTTTCTAGTTTTTCTATTTTGTTCTCCAGTGAGATGTTAGCCGATTCCTTAGTTGCCGTGATATTCTCAAAAAGTTTCTTTCCCACCGCTAACCTCATTTTTGTTGCTTTCAATATTGTTTTGCGTGCTACTACGATTTCCATGTAGTGAGGAAAACTTTACCCTTTCCTCTCGCTTTCTTTTTGCTTTCTTCTTCTTCTTCTTCTTCTTCTTCTTCTTCTTCTTCTTCTTCTTCTTCTTCTTCTTCTTCTTCTTCTTCTTTTTTTCCTCTTCTTCTTCTTCTTCTTCTTCTTCTTCTCCTCCTCCTCCTTCTTCTTCTTCTTCTTCTTCTTCTTCTCCTTCTCCTCCTCCTCCTCCTCCTCCTCCTTCTTCTTCTTCTTCTTCTTCTTCTTCTCCTCCTTCTTCTTCTTTTTCTTCTTCTACTTCTTCTTCTACTTCTTTTCCTTCTTTTCTTCTTCTTTTCTATCCCTCCTCCTCCTTCTCTTCTTCTTCTTCTTATTCTTCTTTCCTCCTCCTCTTCTTCTTCTTCTTCTTCCTCTCTTTTCTCTTCTTCTCCATCCTCCTCCTCTCCTCCTTCTCTACTCCTCCTCCTCCTTCTCTTCTTCTTTTCTCTTCTTCTTCTTCTTCTTCTTCTTCTTCTTCTTTCTTCGTGCAAATTGCCGTTCCACCTTCATTTTTCCCTCCCCCCGCTTTTCGTCGCTTTTCATCAATGTTTACATTCTTCCAAAGCAAATTTTCGAAGAAATTTGAACACACAAAAAAAGTTTGTATCATCCCCCCCAAATGGAGCTTTGGTTAACAGACGTCAGCCTCCCGCCCCAGAAGAGCAGCAAAACACAGTCTAGAATCTTTTAAAACGAGTGAATTAAACATGAACTTGGAAGGAAGCACTCCGTCGGTTCCGACGACGAGGGTTCCGGTTGATCCGAATCAACGGAACAGCCTGCTCGTGAAATTAACGTGCAAGTGGCTGAGCACTCCACAGACACGTGCACCTTTAACGTAGTTCTCGGGGATATTCAGCGTGACACAGAGAGTGACAAGGCCGGCCCCTTGAAATACAGGTACAACAGAAACAGGAAGTAAGAGTGAGAGAAAGTTGTGGTGAAAGAGTACAGCAGGGATCACCACCATCCCCTGCCGGAGCCTTGTGGAGCTTTAGGTGTTTTTCGCTCAATAAACACTCACAACGCCCGGTCTGGGAATCGAAACCGCGATCCTACGACCGCGAGTCCGCTGCCCTAACCATTGGGCCATTGCGCTTCCACAAACATGAACTTACAGCGCTTTAAAAACACACCTCTAGCTATGGCGATAATAATAACAACAGCAACAACAATAATAATAATAATGATTTTTTAAAAGTTTTGGCGTAACTCTTCACAAAAGTAAACTGTCAAGACGATTGTAATAGACATTTTATTGGGAGAACGATATTTCGACAGTAAGTCTGGCTTTGTCATATTCAAAATAAGAGGTGATAAAAATTCAAAATAATGATGATAATAATAATAACAATAATAATAATAAGTACGAGACAGTGGCTCTCGTGGCTTCTGATCTTAACTGGTTGGAAGTGTTATCATGTACATTGTTTTGTCTTGGTATAAAAGATGGGCTACAGCAAATATTCTGCTCAGTACCACAGATTTGCTTGTCAGTTGTTTCACCTTAACCAGTCGAGCTTGTCTCTTAGTAGCTGACGATATGTGCATCTCTGATTACGAGCAGAAGTAGTGGGGGAGCATCATAGCCGTGTGTTGAGAGGAATTCTTAGAGGTTTGGATAATTCACCTTTGGAAACATTGGTGGTTCGTTCAACATCCTTAAACAAACCTTATTCGCCGTCTTAATAATAATAATGATAATAATAATAATAATACCAGGCAGTGGCTCTGCCCTGATGCAATACCAGACAGTGGCTCTCATATCTTCTGATCTTAACTGATTGGAAGTGTTATTATGTACATTGTTTTGTCTGCTCAGTACCACAGATTTGCTTGTCAGTTGTTTGACCTTAACCATTCGAGCTTGTCCCTTAGTGGCTGACGATATGTGCATCTCTGATCATGAGCAAAAGTAGTGTGGGAGAATCATAACCATGAGGAATTCTTTGGGGTTTGAATAATAACCTCTGGAAACATGGGTGTCTTATTCATAGACCTTTTTCGTGGAGTGGGCTACTCGACCCGAAGAAAATTCTAACTGCGCCCTCACCAGTAAGGTCATGCGCTGTTTATCTTGATATGTCGCGCATATATGGTTGTGATGCATATGCCTGGTGTGCTCTTATCAAACGAATAGTCATAATGGGTATATTGGACTTCGTATATTTGTATCCTAGTGTCACTTTCATGGCATACGCTGCCCTCTCACTCAATGATGATGATAATAATAATAATAATAATAATAATAATAATAATAATAATATAATAATAATAATAATAATAATAATAATAATAATAATAATAAATGCCCTGATGCAGTACCAGGCAGTGGCTCTCATGGCTTCTGATCTTAACTGATTGGAAGTGTTATCATGTACATTGTTTTGTCTTGGTATAAAAGATGGGCTACAGCAAATATTCTGCTCAATACCACAGATTTGCTTGTCAGTTGTTTGACCTTAACCAGTTGAGCATGTTCCTTAGTGGCTGACAATACGTGCATCTCTAATCACGAGCAGAAGTAGTGGGGGAGCATCATAGCCATGTGTTGAGAGTGATTCTTTGGGGTTTGAATAATTCACCTCTGGAAACATGGGTGGTTCTTTCAACATCCTTAAACAACCCTTATTCAGGGACCTTTTGAGTGGGATGGGCTACTCAACCTGAAGAAAATTCTAACTGGGCCCCACCTGCAAGGTCATGTGATGTCGCGCACATATGGTTGTGATGCATGTGCCTGGTGTACCCTTATCAGACGGGTAGTCATGATGGGTATATTGGGCTTCGTATATTTTACTCCAGTGTCACTTTGATGGCATGAACTGCTCTCTCACTCAATAATAATAATAATAATGATAATAATAATAATAATAATAATATAATAATAATAATAATAATAATAATAATAATGTCAGATCAGGGGAAGTAATGAAAGGAATCGGTTGGAATCTTCCCATGTCCTGATTGATGATGTCACAATAGAAACACTGGTATTTGCACAATTTTATAATCGCTACCTCATAAGTGTGTCAATGAAAAAACAAAATAATGTGAATAACGGTGGTAGAGAAATCCTTGATGGTGACAGTGTCGCACCCGGCAAGCTCAGAGATACTGGTTCGACTCCAGCTTGTCGGTATCCAACAAGGAACCAGCACACACGGCGCAGATGGAACAAACAAGTCAATGCCGTGGTCATGGAGTGTTACTTTCTGAGCAACCCTGAATTTGAATTTGATTTGGAAAATCCTATAAAATCTTGCATTTCTGTGTCTCAAGCACTCTTTCAATACACTGATTATACCAATTATTATTTGCTTAAAATCCCCATTTTTGAGAAAACTTTCGCAACTTGGTGATACCTTCACTTCTTATGTTCTCTTTGGGCTAACTTGGGACACTCTGCAACCATCTGTGCCATTGTTTCACCCCAAATTCCATACACTCTGCATTTAGCTAATACCTTTCTTCCCATACACATATTTTCTCAACTAGTTTGTTTTTAAAGCTTGATCTTGAGCTACTATAATGAGGCTCTCTGTTCCTGGTTTTAATTACCCTTTTTTCACAGAAGCTCAGGTTTTTGCTCCACATAATCCTCAGTGGCTTTCCAAACCTGCTCACGCTTAACAACAAAAACAGACGAACAGAGAAAGAAACAATAATTGTATGATTGAGTGAGAGATATGTCTCCGCAAAAATTTCACTATGAAAATTCAAATTCAAATTTAACGTTAAAATTTGTCATACTTTTTTCTCTCTTTCATTTGCAACTTGCTCTCTTTGAATTTCGTTCTTCTCTTTTTCTTCTATTCCATACTTGACCACCTGTTCCTTAGTAATTTCTCTGGGCTGTTCTGTAAATATTCTAGCAGGCGTTGTCTTCCCATTTGTATACACTCTTCCACAACAATTAAGTCTCTTCCAATATCATTAACGCGTTGGAAAAAATGCCTGGCGGCATTTCTTCCGGCTATTTACATTACGAGTTAAAATTCTACTGAGATCAGCTTTACCTTTCACCCTTTCTGAACCGATAAGTATCACTGGGGTCGATGCAATCGATTAGCTCCCTGCCCCTATAACTATTGGCTTTTTGCTCAAAACATGTTACAAGTACAGTTCTATATTTAAGAGATGAGGAATTATGTACATTATTTACATTCGACGTCGTGTAAACAACAAAGATGAGGACAAATATTCATCGAATGTAAATAATGTTAATAATGATACAAGTAGTTTAACAAAATGATAACCGCTGCAAGTCTGCATGTGAAGATCCTTTTTGCCTTGTACCTTCAACTCTTTGACGGAGTCTTAGGGGCTAGACCTGGTGGTGCTCATCTCTCTTTAGATCTGGCCATTATCGATTTCTTCCAGAAGAGAGAAAACCAATCACACAGGAAGAAACATTGAGAGAAAAAAGAATCGACCCCGGCACAAGATTATGACTTTATTTTATCCATACCGAAAAGATGAACGGTTAAGTCTACCTCAACGGGATTTGAATTCGGAGTACAGAGAGCCGGAATATTTACGACATATCAAAATAATCGATAATGTAGGATTATGCTCATTCGGATCAACATTCAACACTATCGCAGCAATACATTTAGTCAGTAAGAAAGTACTTGTTAAATACTGGGGTCAGTTTTATCGGATGTACATCTTCTTCAAAATGTGCGTGTTCGTGCCTAAATTATTATTATTAAGAATAAAAATAGAAATGAAAATTAATCACATCGTTCTTCTGCTCATTTCTCAATTATATGCAACGCATTCTTTCTTATAAACACGTAATTTTGTAGCGATGGGAAAAAAAAAGAAGTTTAACAACAAAAACAGACGAATAGAGAAAGAAACAATAATTGTATGATTGAGTGAGAGATATGTCTCCACAAAAATTTCACTATGAAAATTCAAATTCAAATTTAACGTCAAAATTTGTCATACTTTTTTCTCTCTTTCATTTGCAACTTGCTCTCTTCGGATTTCGTTCTTCTCTTTTTCTTCTATTCCATACTTGACCACCTGTTCCTTAGTAATTTCTCTGGGCTGTTCTGTAAATATTCTAGCAGGCTTTGTCTTCCCATCTGTATACACTCTTCCACAACAATTAAGCCTCTTCCAATATCGTTAAGCCGTTGGAGAAAATGCCTAGCGGCATTTCTTCCGGCTATTTACATTCCGAATTAAAATTCTGCTGAGATCAGCTTTACTGAACCGATAAGTATTACTGGGGTCGATGCAATCGATTAGCTCACTGCCCCTATAACTATTGGCCTTTTGCTCAAAACATTATACAAGTACAGTTCTATATTCAAGAGATGAGGAATTACGTACATTATTTACATTATTTACATTCGACGTTGTGTTAACAACAAACAAGATGAGGACAAATATTCATCGGATGTAAATAATGTTAATAATGATACAAGTAGTTTAACAAAATGATAACCGCTGCAAGTCTGCATGTGAAGATCCTTTTTGCCTTGTACCTTCAACTCTTTGACGGAGTCTTAGGGGCTGTAGTGACATGCAGAATGTCTTTCGAATTTTCAGACCTGGTGGTGCTCATCTCTCTTTAGATCTGGCCAATATCGATTTCTTCCAGAAGAGAGAAAACCAATCACACAGGAAGAAACATTGAGAGAAAAAAGAATCGACCCCGGCACAAGATTATGACTTTATTTTATCCATACCGAAAAGATGAACGGTTAAGTCTACCTCAACGGGATTTGAACTCGGAGTACAGAGAGCCGGAATATTTACGACATATCAAAATAATCGATAATGTAGGATTATGCTCATTCGGATCAACATTCAACACTATCGCCGCAATACATTTAGTCAGTAAGAAAGTACTTGTTAAATACTGGGGTCAGTTTTATCGGATGTACATCTTCTTCAAAATGTGCGTGTTCGTGCCTAAATTATTATTATTAAGAATAAAAATAGAAATGAAAATTAATCACATCGTTCTTCTGCTCATTTCTCAATTATATGCAACGCATTCTTTCTTATAAACACGTAATTTTGTAGCAATGGGAAAAAGAAAGAAGCTTAACTACAAAAACAGACGAACAGAGAAAGAAACAATAATTGTTTGATTGAGTGAGAGATATGTCTCCGCAAAAATTTCACGATGAAAATTCAAATTCAAGTTTAACGTCAAAATTTGTCATACTTTCTTTTTTCTCTTTCATTTGCTCAGAATTTGTTGTATATAAATTATCAATAACTTTATATATTTCAATTCGATACATTTTCTTCGGGTTTGCATGTTTTTTTTCTTCAGAATAAGGATGTATTCTCTATTCATGACTTTTAAAGTAAATCGATATGTGACAATCTGACATTTAAGCGATAGTTTAATATAAAATTCATTGGCTGTCAAGAATGGTATGCATAAATGTATGTATGTATGTATGTATGTATGTATGTATGTATGTATGTATGTATGTATGTATGTATGTATGCATGCATGTGCGTGTATGCATGTATGTATGTATGTATGTGTGTGTGCCAGCCATTATTCAGTTTTATTTCAAGATTTCTTGTCAAAGAGAAGGAGCCGGTTTCTAATCTAGATTCAAGGCTCCTTTATTAGAATTTCATCATAACAGGGCATCTTTGCATGTATTTGTGTATATGCGCAGTATTTGCAGGATTTGCTTTATGTATGTATTCTCATGCATATATTTGCATGTCTAGAAATGCGCATAGTTTCCTAAATGGTAAATTTTCGGAAAGTTTTTAACAAACTTTTAAAGTCACGTCTTGGATCTGCAGTCTTCGAATCAGCTTTCTCCTTTCTGGTTTTGAGAAGCCTAATTATATAAGCTTAATCTTGTAATCTGGGCAGAGTAACTGTAAATTTACTCAATAGTTCAGCGTAGGCATTTTCTTTTTCGCTATGTTTTTTAGCTTTACGTTAACATCCGCCAGGCGGCTGATTTCTACTACAGTACATAGTTTCTCTTCTCTGTCTCAATCACTACGTCAGGTCTATTATACTCTTTTACTTGTTTCAGTCATTCGACTGCGGCCATGCTGGAACACCGCCTTTAGTCGAGCAAATCGACCCCGGGACTTATTCTTTGTAAGCCCAGTACTTATTCTATCGGTCTCTTTTGCCGAACCGCTAAGTGACGGGGACGTAAACACACCAACATCGGTTGTCAAGCAATGCTAGGGGGACAAACACAGACACACAAACATACACACACACACTTATATATATATACATATATACGACAGGCTTCTTTTCAGTTTCCGTCTACCAAATCCACTCACAAGGCTTTGGTCGGCCCGAGGCTATAGCAGAAGACACTTGCCCAAGATGCCACGCAGTGGGACTGAACCTGGAACCATGTGGTTGGTTAGCAAGCTACTTACCACACAGCCACTGCTGCGCCTATTATGTTTACATTTTATCGAGGGTTTCACTGGAACAATCCACCAGTCCTTTTTTTATTTTATGAGTGGCTACGACCTGTACCTTCCGAGTTATCCTTCCGACGGATCTCATTAAACAGTGTCCTGGCTACAGCTTCACGTCTCATCGTTAGATGATACTGTGATGACATTAAACTTAGTACTTATTCTGTCTCATTTGCTGAACTTCTACCTTACGGGGACATAAACAAACTGACATCGGTTGTCAAAGCGATGGTGGGAGACAAACATAAAAACACCACACACACATGCACACACACATACACACACACACATACATACAAAGACTATTTACAATGGTATCCGCAGGAAGGACTGCCCTAACGCACACATCAACGGCATGTTAAAACCAGCAGGTATTCACACCTTTAAAATATAAGGAATATGAATATAAATTCCTTATATTCATAAGGAATTATATAAATATAATTTATATAAAACAAATTATATTTTATATGATAAAACATAAGGAATAAGGTGTGAATATAAGGAATGACATTTACACCTTTAGAATATAAGGAATATCTATATATATAAAACTGTAGTTGTGTGAGTGTCTGTCCCCTTCGATTTAGATTCCTAACTACTCCCACATTTTGCGGTGCAGTTTAACCAAATTCGGGTATCTTATAGTCGTGATTAATATCGAGCCCGTCTGGCTATTAGCGCGCGTCTACGATGAGTCTACGATTTAAAAAATAATTTAACATAATTTTTTATTCCATTTTAATGCATAATTTTTCGTGTGTCGATGGCGGCGGAGTTGGCGTCCATGGTCACACCTGCACCTGTTTGCTTCTCCCCCTTCTTCCCTCCCTCGTGAAGCTGTGGAAATCAACGTCGTAAAGCGTTGTCAAGGAGACCAGCGTTCTTTTAGAACAACGACTTCATGGCTTGAAGACACCAAAACAGAAATGGCTAAGAAAGCCCGAATTGGCATCTATAAGGGAAGTAACTCTCTAAAAATGCTTATATAGTTATTTCCCTTACAAACCCGAGCAACGTCGGGCGATACTGCTAGTTATATATATTCCTAGAAACTGCAGTCCGTGCGTATCACTTAGGTTGACGAGGGAGGGATGACCTCCCTTTGCAAATACCATAAGCGCACAGAAAGTGTGCCTAAAGCCAGCTGGAGACGATGATCTCCTGGGGCTACAAGCTACAGTAACACCCACCCTTAGTGATTAGCCATATTGAGATGGCTAGTATACCTTACATTGTCGTGCAGTTACTGTTTAAATCTCGTTGCTATCTATATTCCTTATATAAGAAATATAAGGAATGGATGGATGGATGGAAGCACTCCGTCGGTTACGACGACGAGGGTTCCGGTTGATCCGAATCAACGGAACAGCCTGCTTGTGAAATTAACGTGTAAGTGGCTGAGCACTCCACAGACACGTGTACCCTTAACGTAGTTCTCGGGGATATTCAGCGTGACACAGAGAGTGACAAGGCGGCCCTTTGAAATACAGGTACAACAGAAACAGGAAGTAAGAGTGAGAGAAAGTTGTGGTGAAAGAGTACAGCAGGGATCACCACCATCCCCTGCCGGAGCCTCGTGGAGCTTTAGGTGTTTTCGCTCAATAAACACTCACAACGCCCGGTCTGGGAATCGAAGCCGCGATCCTATGACCGCGAGTCCGCTGCCCTAACCACTGGGCCATTGCGCCTCCACATATAAGGAATAAAATATAAGGTATTCACACATTTAAAATATAAGGAATACTTTTTACAGAAGTGTTCCACTTCTGTAAAAACAACAATTCAGACCTGATAATGTTTCGTGGGCCAGGGAACAAAAATCATATTCTGTTGTAGAGGTCAGGTCAGCTGCCCAGCAGATGTGAATGTAAAATAACAAGCCCAGGAAGAAGAGAGCTTTTACGGTGAATTAATATGGAATTTGCAGATTGCCATTTGTACCTATCATCATAGAAGATTTAGATGATGTAACAAAACATTTCACAAACCATAGAAATACTGGGTTTCACGAAGAAAGAGCAAAAGAAACTGATACGGATTCTTCAACTCTAATCTACTAGTGGCACAGTGAAAATTTGTTAGAAATTCAAAAAATTCTCCATCTGAGATTCTTATGTGAATAGACGCACTCACGTTGGTGTATGCATCGACAGTCCAACTATCACACTAACCCAACCACATATTTACAAATAGCAGATAAGTCTTATCGCTTTGTTAGCGATTGGTTAGAACTCTTTTGAGAACTTAATTTAAACTCAAAGAGAAAAAAAAGCATATTTGTATAGACATACATACCTACACACACACACACACACACACGCACGCACACACACGCACACACACGCACACACACACACACACACACACACACACACACGCGCACAACACACACGAAGGCTGCTGAAACGTTCCTGGCTTTCAGTAAAAGAAAATACAGCAGGATTTTATTCAACATATTCCTCTCTCAGATTCACACACATATAGCAGCGATACCTGAACTTTTCTAAGCTCTGGGGAAAAAAAAAACAAAAAAAAAACGATAGGTTGGGCCCCCAATGAGGCCTTTCGCTATATTCTTTAAGCCAGCAAATTCTCAACACCTCTCGTACACACACACGCACACACACACAGACACAGACACACACACACACACACACACACACACACACACACATATATTTCGCCATGATAGATCGCTAGCCACTATACATTCTTTATTTTCTCTCCTTGTTTCTTTCTGTGTCCCCTTTTGTCGAAGAGCGTAGGCTCGAAACGTTAAAGACTTTTTCACTTCCCTAGCGTTATACTAATATATCTGTTTGTTGTCTACACGACCTGTCTTCGTCTTTTGTTTTTGTTTTGTGAATTCTGTCTGTCTGTCTGTCTGTCTGTCTGTCTCTCTCTCTCTCTCTCTCTCTATATATATATATATATATATATATATATGTATATATTATATATATATATATATATATTATATATATATATATATATATATATGTATGTATGTATGTATGTATCTCAGATGGAGGTGTGAACAGCACAGAAGTAAATTCAATTTAGAAAAAAATTAAGAAAATGATTAAATTTTTTTTTTATATATATATAAGATATTACCAGTTTTGACGTGGAGGCGCAATGGCCCAGTGGTTAGGGCAGCGGACTCGCGGTCATAGGATCGCGGTCTCGATTCCCAGACCGGGCGTTGTGAGTGTTTACGAGGCTCCGGCAGGGGATGGTGGTGATCCCTGCTGTACTCTTTCACCACAACTTTCTCTCGCTCTTACTTCCTGTTTCTGTTGTACCTGTATTTCAAGGGGCCGGCCTTGTCACTCTCTGTGTCACGCTGAATATCCCCGAGAACTACGTTAAGGGTTCACGTGTCTGTGGAGTGCTCAGCCACTTACACGTTACAATTTCACGAGCAGGCTGTTCCGTTGATTCGGATCAACCGGAACCCTCGTCGTCGTAGCCGACGGAGTGCTTCCATCCAGTTTTGATGACGAATTCCATCTTGTCAGTTTATATCTATCTTCTATTTGGTGGTTAGAACATATGAGGTTTTTCCGTAAAGTCTTCTTTAAATATAAGCTTGTTTATAAATAATTTGCTATAGAGTTCAAAGCATTAGAGAGAAAGAGAGAGTTGTAGTTGTCTATTGTCTAAAAACAAATAATCTCTGTTTGTTCCTGCCGAGGGAATGACTTAAGAGCATTTATTGAATGGCTTTTATGTCTGGCTTTATGTGTGTGTGTGTGTGTATGTGTGTGTGTGTGTAAGGTGTTGAATGTCCTTTCAATATGTTTGGAATCTGACCAGCTGTGTTAATGGGTGTGTATGTTGTGATGTCTTGTTAAGAATTATTTTTAAGGAATTAAGGTTTTCCTTCCTTTTTCCTTCCTGATGCACCGCCGCGTATTTATTTATATATATATATATATATAAATGAATATAAATATATATGCATGCATACACACACACACACACAACACACACACACACATACAAATATATATAGATATATATATATATATTATATATATATATATATATATATATATATATATATATTTATATATATGTATATGTATATATGTATATATATATATATATGTGATACATATATGTATATATATATATACGTATATGTATATACATGCATGCATACATACATAAGACACACAGATACAGAGACGCACACAAACACACATATGACGGGCTTATTTCATTTTCCGTCTATCAAATTCACTCACAAGATTTTGGTCATCTCGGGTCTACAGTAGAAGACACTTGCCCAAGGCGCCTCGTGTGTGACCGAACCCGGAATCATGTGGGTGGAAAGCAAATTTCTAATCACACAACCACGGCCCCTGTCTACAAATATGTTTTGTAATGCAGTACGTATTGAAACAAACCGCTGTTTGCGTATTAGTGATTTATTAAGACGTCGAAGGTAATCCTATTGTTTTGTCGCAGCGTAATAGAGCGTATATAACTCGGATAACTTCAATACTTATAATTTCACACTAAAAGCAACTTATTATATCATACCTTTCATATGAATTTATTAATATGACAGGGAAAATGTTAAAGTTTACAATAGAAAATGGGAAACAGATAATAGCATTATCTTGCCTTTGTTCGTGATAAAAAAGTGAGAATTTATGTTAGTGAAAATTTGAGAATTCGTTGTTTAGTTGGAAATTGTGATCAGACAAAATAAATCATCATTATTAAATATAGATATTTCTAGATTGCGTTTAGTCAAACATATTGGTTGTTTAGTCTCAGCTTAACCATAACCGATCAGGTTTATAATGAAAATATTCCAACCATTTTAGGATTACGTAGGACTACACCGTTTATCCTGTTCTTATATAAAACTGTAGGTTGAGTTCTGTATGAGGAATAACTACTGCTATTTCTAGCAGGTAGAACAAACTTGTTGGCTCAATTTACTCTCTTGTGCTCCCCTTTCAAATATAAGCAGTCCTTATTCCTGGTAACTTTGTTAGCGGTTCTTATTGACATTGGTTCCAAATGTTGGTACAAAGCCTGCAGTTTTAGGGGAAGGGGTAAGTCGATTACATCGACCCCAGTACTTAACTGGTACTTACTTAAGACTCCGAAAGAATAAAAGTTGACCTCGGTGGAGTTTGAACACTGAACGTAAAGACAGGTAAAAATTTTCCCGCTGTGCTAACGATTCTTATTTCTTTACTGACCACAAGAGGCTAAACATAGAGGGGACAAACAAGGATAGACAAAGGGATTAAGTCGATTACAACAACCCCAGTGCGTAACTGGTACTTAATTTATCGACCCCGAAATGATGAAAGGCAAAGTCGACCTCGGCGGAATTTGAACTCAGAACGTAGCTGCAGACGAAATACCTATTTCTTTACGACCCACAAAGGGCTAAATACAGAGAGGACAAACAAGGACAGACTAACGGATTAAGTCGATTATATCGTACCCAGTACATAACTGGTACTTAATTTATCGACCCCGAAAGGATAAAAGGCAAAGTCGACCTCGGCGGAATTTGAACTCAGAACGTAACGGCAGACGAAATGCCGCAAAGCATTTTGCCCGGCGTGCTAACGATTCTGCCAGCTCGTTGCCGTGGTTCGTCTCATTGACTAACAAATGTAAAATGTTAAAGTTTCACGTGGATATAGTCTGTGATTAGATGAAATAAGTACAAAAAAGATCTCGTTAGTGAAATGTGGATTTATCCTTGATATGAGAAGTAATTATTGATGTTGGGAAGTGAGTGGGAAGATACGTCATTAAGGGATCTGAAATCAAAGGTTTACGTATTTGCCACAAATGAGAATAGTTACCAGTAAATCTAGCAAGCGCCATATTTGTATTCGCTACGGCTCATAGGCTCATAGGTCATAGGCTCATAGGCTCATAGGCTGGCCATTCAAGACCTCTTTTAACCATGTTCGTTTTTTTTTTTCATATATGACTAAGTTTAAATATAAGAAGAAAGAAAAACATCTTCGGGTGCTGTAATTGGATGAAAAATATTTCTTTATGTATGGAGAATAGACTTACTCACACATAAATTTTGGGATTTGAAAGAAAGAAAGAATGAGAGAGAGAGAGAGAGAGAGAGGAGGAGAGAGAGAGAGATAGAGAGAGAGAGAGAGAGAGAGAGTGAGAGAGAGGGAAAGAGATAAAGAAAGAAGGGTGGGAAACAGAATAAGAAAGAGTAAGAAGAGAGAAAAGCAAAAGAAAATTTAAAAGGGAATAAAAACAAATGAGACAAGAAATGAGAATAAAATGGAAAGATGGAGCAGGAGAGAAAGAGAAAGAAAGAAGGAAGGAGAGAGAGAGAGAGAGAGAGAGAGAGAGAGGGGGAGAGAGAGAGAGTCTATTGCTGTCAAAGTTTTGCTATTTTTTGTAAGAATTTCAGGTGTCGAAGCTTAAACTGATGACAATTTCTATAAAATATTTAGCAGATAAGAAATTATCGTACACAAAGAGTATTTGTATTGTGAAACAATTTGGTTACTTCCATATAGCTTATAGTGAGGAATTAGTGTTCTAAGAAGTCTGTAACAGACTAGTAGGTTTAAGTGTAGGTTTAATCCCAAACGTAAATGAAATATGATTAAAGAAATAAGCTTAATACGATGAAAGAAATAAGATTACAGTCTTGATTTGTTTTGCTGGCTAATTCCCATGGTTTATAGAAATCGAGCTGAAATATTCATTTTATTCATTACCAATCCCGTTCTTGCTAAATGGTAATAAGGAACTTATGTAAGTAACACATTTGATCATATAACCACCAGAAATGCAGAGAGAATATACTCTCTTTTACTCTCTTTTACTTGCTTCAGTTATTTGACTGCGGCCATGCTGGAGCACCGCCTTAAATCGAGCAACTCGACCCCGGGACTTATTCTTTTGTAAGCCCAGTACTTATTCTATCGGTCTCTTTTGCCGAACCGCTAAGTAATGGAGACATAAACACACCAGCATCGGTTGTCAAGCAATGCTAGGGGGACAAACACAGACACACATACATACATGTACACATATATATACATATATACGACGGGCTTCTTTCAGTTTCCGTCAACCAAATCCACTCACAAGGCTTTGGTCGGCCCGAGTCTATAGTAGAAGACACTTGCCCAAGGTGCCACGAAGTGGGACTGAACCCGGAACCATGTGGTTGGTAAACAAGCTACTTACCACAAAGCCACTCCTGCGCCTATATTTATGTTCTTCGAGCAAAATCTTAAAAGTAGTCTTGAATACACACAAACACACACACACACAAGAACGTGCGCGCGCCATACACAGGTGTATGTGTGTGTGCGCGCGCGTGCGTTCTTGGCTTGAAATTTGTTCCCCCCCGCCGCTTGGCAACTGGTGTTGGTTTGTTTACGCTCCCTTAGCTTACCGATAGAGTTTAAAATGTGAATACTCGGGTCAATTTGATCGATTAAACCCTTCAAGACAGTAACCCAATATGATGGCAGTCCAATGACTGAACCAAGAATAAAAGTATATGCATGAATAAGGCACATAGGAGGAACCACGTCCGGTTTCGGCCCCTACTCCTCTACCGATTAGACGTGGCGCCCCCCGCCCCTTTCGGAGGTGTCTTCAGCTTTGGTGTTGGGTGCATGTCTTCTTTCTTCTTCTTTCTTCTGTTCCCTGGCCTCTTCGATGTATCGTCAGCGAGTGTCAGCCGGTGACAGACTGACTTTTTTTCTGACTGAATTTTTCCCTTTAAATACCTGCCACTAGGCTCCAGCTGGCAGCCCCAGCAAGTTGTCACGTGACACTGTCTCCCCTTAACTGACTAGTGAAGGCGCATGTTGTTACAGGTCTTGTTCTTATGAACGAAGTGCTTAAATTTATTTGTAACGGAGTTGACCATGGCATTAAATATTTTATTTTTTTTCTATTAGATTCTCATAACGTCATCTAATGAAATCATTTCGATTCATGCAGAGATTATTGTTTCGTTAAGTCAGTCGGAGAAATTTTATTGCTATTACATGAAGTTAAAAGAATTTTATTTACAGTTCACCTGTTTATCCCATCATTCAATTTTGTTTTTCAGGAAGAATATTTGCGGTCCGGACAGCATACCGATATCGTGTAAATTTTCTTGCACTCTTGCTTATGTTTGCCAAATAATACTCTCTTATTATCTCATGCTGAGTGTGATGACAGGAAATATATGGATTTTCCTAGCTGTTATAAGTGGCTCAGCCATCGGTTTCTTCATTGTTCGACCTTGGATCAAATGCTTTTTTTTGAAGCGAAGAATGATCACATTGAAAAAGTATTCAGCTACAGAAGAAAATACGAAAAATTTCGTCGATACAAAACAAACAGAAACACCATTTTAAGACGAAATATACATTGCATTTTTGTCTGTGCATATTACATTTAAGACATTCACTGATAAAACTGAAAAACCTTTGGTTCTTAAATATTTTTCATACAAAACCTGAAGTATTTGTCACTAAAATTTTCACAAAAATTTATTTTTGTTCCGATTACTTCTTTTCAGTATTGGAATATATGTTCAATATTTTAAGTTAAATTTTTAATAAAATATATGGATCATGAAAACGAAAAACCATTTGTGTTTGGCATTTGTTACTCAAATTTCTAACTGAGAAGAGAAGCAGTATGCAAAGAATATTGTGTAGGGGTAAAATATTTACGTTTTGACCAATACACTGTGCAATTTGCGAGACGAAAATTTTGTGGAAACCCGTCGTATGTATATACATGGTCTGATCAATAAATATCCAGACAGTTGCCATAATAACGAAACTAAAGCACGCAGAGTGAAGCCGTTTGGTACAGATTGACCTTGAACTCTGCTGTGCATGCGTACTAAGTTTAACGTTCTAGCTCACTTCCGCTGTTTACAGCAGTACTTGGAAGGAACGTGTGTAGCGTGTGATCGTCACATTGATCATGATAGATAAAAGTTGAGCAGAAAATCTGCATCAAATTTTGCTAAAACCTTGATGATACCTGCCCAGAGACCTACGTAAAGTTTTCATCGATCTCAACACAATCAAGGAGATCTTGTGGAATTGAAACCCGAGTGTCCTTTTGGTCAGCTGAAAGCAGTTTTGGCACAAACTTGGCAGACACGCACCACATTCTCAAATCTTCAGTGATAACGGACTGAACTGAACTGTACTTAATCTGCACATCCTCTGATAACTCATGGATGACGAATCGACAATTTCCTCACAAAGCTGCACGCACATCTGCAATGTTTTTCTCAGTTCTGCTGGTTACGGGTTTCCCAGAAGGTTCATCAATATCGACATTTTTTCGGCTTTCTAGGAAACATCTGAACCACTCGTACACTTGTGTGCGGCTCATACACACGTCTCCATACACTTTCTGCAACTTTGCGTTGGCATCTGAGGAGGTATCACAATGACAACTTTCTCTGTCATGGTCAAAGCGAAGATCACACGCTACACACGTTCCTTCCAAGCACTGCTACAAACAACAGCGGAAGTGAGCTAGAACGTTAAAACTTAGTGCACTTGCACAGCAGAGTTCAAGGTCAGTCTGTGCCAAGCACTTCGCTCTGTGTGCTATAACGTTGTTACTATGGCAACAGACATTGATCAGACATTGTGTATATATATATTTGCTGCTGAGAAGTTGGCGCGGTGACGGTAGATTTTGAAAATTTAGAATATATATTCTCGAGGCGTCGATGCTGTCGCCTCGTGGATATATATTCCCCTGGCTTCTTTGCTGACGAGACAGGCCAGTGGCAAATAGATTTAATTTAATTTAATTAGATCGGTTTGCCAATATGTATGTCGAAACTATGCATAGTCCAAAGATGATAAGGGCAAATGTTTTTATTTTCTGAATTACAACTATTTAGCGGTTTGAGTTTAGCTGCTCTTTCTAGTGGGTCGAATGGTCTATCAAGGCCATTCCTTAATATTGTTGAATATATATATATATATATATATATATATATATATATATATATATATATATATATATATATATATATATATATATAGCATCACTTCTGAATTCGATCGGAATCGATCGGAAACATATAATTGAGTACTTATATAATATATATATATATATATATATATATAATATATATATATATATATATATATATATATATATAGTACTCAATTATATGTTTCCGATCGATTCCGATCGAATTCAGAAGTGATGCTATAGCGTGCTATAGCGTTGTTACTATGGCAGCAGTCTGGATATTTATTAATCAGACATTGTGTGTGTGTGTGTGTGTGTGTGTATGTATGTATATATGTATATATGTATATATATATATATATATAATATATATATATATATATATATATATTATATATATATATTTTTTTTTTTTTTTCTTTCCTTGTTTCCCCCCCCCTGCAAAGGAATTTTATTTAATTCTTTCGCTGGAAGGGCTAGTTCGACGAGTCGTAGCTTGTCCTCACCTTCGAAACACGCATGGAGTCGTACTAGGGACAGCTGATGAAGGGGAATTTTCCTTGTGTTGTTTGTCTTGTACTCTGTTTTTTCGTTGTTAAAAAAAAGGTCCGTTTCAATGTTTGTTTTTATGTTTTCGTTTCCCGTTGAGTTCTACGTCTATTTGTGGTGTCCTGTACTCACGTATATATATTTATATATGCATGTATATATACATGTAGATGTAGGTACGTACATATATGTATGTATGTATGTATGCATATATTTATTTATTACACTATTGTATGACTGAGCGCCCTCGCGTCGTTTCGTTTCCTCTAAGTAAGTTTATATATATATATATTATATATATATATATATATTATATTATACATATATATGTAGTGAATCCAAACAAAGAAGAACAAACATGAAAAAACAACAAGACGGGGACATAGTATAAGTAAGGTATTATCAGATGCTCAGGAAAGGAAAGAAAGAGGATATTTCGCTATTCTGTGGATTATCAACATCACGTACCTGAATCAAACCGGAAAAAACCAAATCGCCAGTTTACGACTGTTTACAACACTAACACTGCTTTTAATTCGTTATCAAACTTAATACTGTGTGATTAAATTTAATCCTAGGAAAGATGTGTATATGCATGTATGTACATTTGTGTATGTAAACATATGTATGTATATGTTTAAATGCATGTTAGTATATTTGTGTATATATTTAATTTATCTTTTCTCGCTTAGAACGCAAATTTATCTGATAAAGAAATGTATTATAACAGAACATACGATAGGAATAAAACAAGAAGTCTAAAATGACAAAAGAGAATTTGCACGGCTGAAGATTTACTTATACAGTCGCCATCGTTGTGAGAGAATCTACCATTCCCAGTTAATAAGTGATAT
Organism: Octopus sinensis; assembly: GCF_006345805.1. Taxonomy (NCBI): domain Eukaryota; kingdom Metazoa; phylum Mollusca; class Cephalopoda; order Octopoda; family Octopodidae; genus Octopus; species Octopus sinensis. The sequence goes on along the minus strand of NC_043006.1, from coordinate 14,010,988 downwards.
TAGGTTGTCAAGAAAGTTCTTGCGAAACTTTTAATTTTGGTTTTAAAGGATGTATTTTCAAATTAATTTTCGTTAAATTCCATCCACTTTATATATAATTTTAAAGCCCGTTTTTTGCTCTATCTAATCGTGTTACTCTTTTTCTTTTTGAACGTTGAATACAACATGGACAAAAAGCAAATTCGCACAATTTTCTTATTCCAGTTAAAGCTAGGCCGAAAAGCTGCTGAAACAGCTCGTGATATCAACGATGCGTTTGGCCCAGGAACCACTAATGAACGTACAGCACAATGGTGGTTCAAGAAGTTTCGTAATCGTGATGATAGTCTTGAAGATGATATGAGTAGTGGTCGGCCATAGGATGTTGACAACGATGAACTAAGAGCCTTAGTCGAAGCCAATCCCCGCACAACTATTCGAGAGCTTGCTTCTTAATTAGACGTAACGTATACAATACTTTCGAACCACCTGAAAGAGATTGAAAAAAAAAATACTTGAGAAATGAGTGCCGCACGAATTGAACGACAACCAAGAAAAATAAAATGCCGCTTTGAAGTGTCGTCTTCCCTTCTTTTTCGCATCAAGAATGAACCGTTTCTCGACCGGAATTTGACTTGCGATGAAAAGTGGATTCTTTACGACAACCGGCGACGCTCAGCTTAGTGCTTGGACGCCAACTAAGCTCCACGGCACTTCCCGAAGCCAATGTTGCACCAAAAGAATGTCATAGTGACTGTTTGGTGGTCTGCAGCCGGTTTCATCCATCACAGTTTTTTGGATCCAGGTGAAACCCTTACTGTCAGTAAATGGATGAAATGTATAAGAAACTCCGACAACAACAGCCAGCATTGGTCAATAGAAAAGGACAAATTCTTCTCCACGACAATGCTCGGCCACACGTCGCACAACTGACCCTGCAGAAGTTGAACGAATTGGGCTATGAAACTCTGCCTCATCCGCCATATTCACCAGACCACGCCTACCGACTACCACTTTTTCAAGCATCTCGACAACTTCCTGCGTGAGAAATGCCTCAAAAACGAAGATGATGCCAAACACGCCTTCAATGATTTCATCGCCACCAGAAGGCAGGATTTTTACGCTACTGGCATAAATAAACTTGTTTCGCGTTGGTCAAGGCGTGTTGATTCTGATGGTGTTTATTTCAATTAATAAAGTTTTGTGTGAACCGAGATATGTGCATCTGAATTTAAAGGTTAAAAACCGCAAGAACTTTCTTGACAACCTAATAGAATAGTCATATAGTTAGTTATATGGTTACTGCTGCTATTACTATCGATGCTGTTTTTGTTGCTACTGCTACTGTTGTTGTTGTTCATATTGTTGCTTAGTTCTG
>NC_043006.1:13969002-14001502 GCF_006345805.1 Octopus sinensis | reverse complement strand
TGGATTCTTAAGTATTTTTTTGCTGTTTGGAAGGACCATTGTGAATTGTAAAAAATTCTTCAGATATTTTATGTTTTAGCTTCTACCTGTTTCATTCATCAGACTGCGACCATGGCAAACGGTGGTGGTGGTGGTGGTGGGCAATCACAGACCCAAAGACACACACACAAACACACACACGCACACATAAGCACTCACAGACAGGAATCCATGCTGGGAAGCAAGCTTCTTACCAAACAACCACACCTGCGCCTATAAATGAAGTGAAACCCAGATAAAACAGTATGGTTTCATTTGTCATTCGTCTTCTCATTTTGAGAAGCCATATTTGAAGAATTCTGCTTGATATTTCCTATTCTTGATTGGAGTCATTACTTCTCAAATTTGAGAATCAATTAATATATTTCTAAAACTATTTATTTACACCAGTATAAATTATTTACTCAGTTTATCAGAAATACATACACATATACATGGACACATTCATAATACATACTTAAATACGTACATCCATACATGCATGCTTACATACTCACAAGCACGTAAGCATGCACACACACACACACACATCCACACACACACACACGCACATGCATACACCTGTATTTAAAAGTACAGGAAGAAATATTTATAAACAAATTTGTAGCTATAATTCATTTACGATTCATGTAAATATAAATTAAAATACAAAACATATTTATATACTTAAAAAATTGACACAGTGTACAGAAAAATTTGCTACATAATATTTATGAATAAATGAAAATGATGAAATGAAAGAAAAATTTATTTTCTTATTTGATTTTAAAACTGCTAATGGTGAGAAATATTTTCCAGAAAAACATATTGAACCTGATGAAGTAAGTACTCCGTTTGTTATACCAAATAAGCCAAGACTGTCTATTCTTTATTTAAGCGCAGAAATCTGACGGAGTTCCGCCTTTAGGCTTTCATCTCTAACGAATACGAAATGATTTCTTCCTGAGTTATGGATGCTCTTCCTTACAAGAACAACTTGAAAGCTTGAACTGTTTATATATTATCGTGTTACCAGTACGACAGGGGATGCCCCTCGTACTTGACAAGAGAAAGGGGTTCCCCTCTATTCTATGCTCTGTCCATTTGCCCAGCCATTCACTGAGCATGCGTGTATATCATAAATATTTGTTTGTTTTATGTATCAATGAATGTATGATAGATATATGTACATACACTGTGCGTCATTTTGGGCAAACGGCTTCTATTATAGTCTTGGTCGACCAATAGCTTGTGAATCAAATTCGTTATAGGAAACTGTGTGGAAGCCTGTTGTATGTGTATTTGAGTGCATACCTTTGAATTTGACCCGATCCACACCTTGACAACCAGTGTTGGTTTGTTGACGTCTCCTTAACTTAGCAGTTCTGCACGAACGTACGATAGAATATGTACTAGTGTTTTCAAAATAGTAACAGGCAGAATATTTGAAATGAAAAAGATATATTACATAAATATTCTATCTTTATGACAAATAATCATAATAATATAATTTTCTAATATCAGAATAATTTTAGATTTGATTCAAAGTTATCAAAGTTAAAAACAATCTAATATTCAGCCAAAAATTAATTTAAAAATTCATTATTTTTATTAAAATAATAGAGTTAACTTTAAATTGCAAGTTCAAAACATAATATATAAACGAAAACTTATAGCGGATCTTTCCTGTTTGGTTGCCAATTTTCCAACTCTTTAATTTCTGTTCGAATTGATTTCATATTCGGTCTAATGATGTATGTGCTAATCATATAAAATTCATTTTCGCCATAAATCCATAAATAAAGAGTTATAATCTTTTAAAGTTTGAAAATTTTAGGTAATTTTAGCCAATCGTATACCACAGGCACACTCATGCCTGTTTCCATAGTAACAAGTCAAACATGAGAACTCTTTTGTCTGTGAGAAAGCACGTGTTGACAAATATATTCGACTGTTTGAGGTGGTTGTAAAATGTGCAAGAATAACAGCTAAATAGACCTTAAATCATGCACCTCCAAATTTTTTTTTTGGTTTTGCTTTTGCATAGCCGTAGGAGTGGCTGTGTGGTAAGTAGCTTGCTTGCGAACCACATGGTTCCGGATTCAGTCCCACTGCGTGGCACCTTGGGCAAGTGACTTCCGCTATAGCCTCGGGCCGACCAAATACTTGTGAGTGGATTTGGTAGACGGAAACTGAAAGAAGCCCGTCGTATATATGTATATATGTATATATATGCATGTGTGTGTGTATATGTTTGTGTTTCTATGTTTGTCCCCTCAACATCGCTTGACAACCGATGCTGGTGTGTTTAAGTCCCCGTAACTTAGCGGTTAGGCAAAATACACCGATAGAATAAGTACTAGGCTTACAAAGAATAAGTCCTGGGGACGATTTGCTCGACTAAATGCGGTGCTCCAGCATGGCCACTGTAAAATGACTGAAACAAGTAAAAGAGTAAAAGATCATAATTGTATGAATTCCCGAGTGTAGAATACAAATTCGCAAGAATTTTCTGAAAATTCCAAAGAATAAAAAAAGTTAATAGGGTTTAAAGAAGTGGATAAAGCAGAATTCCGCCATAGTTGATAACACGTGGTGTCACGCACAAAATGACAGTTTCAAAATCTTGTTTTCTGACTGGGTGAAAATGATCAAACATTAAAGCTCTATAACTTTTTTCAAAAATTGTCTAAAAAAAGTGGAATATATTCTGAGATTCAGCTTGGAAAATTACATCACTACACCAAATTTTAAAAATTTCAATAAACTTTGAAATTTTCATAGATGCAGCCAAACAGAAAAGATACCTTATAGCGATAGTTGGTTGGTTGATTCTCCAGTCACGTTTTACATTATATATATATAAGGCGCATGTTAATAGTGATAAATTAAAATTGTTATTGACACTTTGTCTATTTTCGGCATATTTGACATTAGAATTGTTTTCTTTTACCCTTGTTTTATAAGTTATTTATAAATTTAACCTTTACAGGTATTTTTTAATATGCTGGCCATTGATAGAAACTTTTTCTAAAAATGTTATCCTATTTTATATATATATATATATATATATATATATATATATATATAATATATATATATATACAGAGAGAGAGAGAGAGAGAGAGAGAGAGAGAGAGAGAGAGAGAGAGAGAGAGAGTGAGAGAGAGAGATTGAAAATAAAAGATGAGTGCATATATTAGGTTTGGTAGTAGCAGGCAATGAATAAAGGAACACTATGTTCACACAGTGAGAGAGAAAGAATCATAACGAGAGAAGTAGAGAGAATAAACGACAGAGTAGTTATGGGAGGAGTTATACAAATGATCAAATTATTTCTTTTGTTTTTTATTTTGAAACAGATCTCGAAGCCCGTATAAAGCTATAAATAACACTGGTCTACAAGGTTCTTGGTGTTTAGGAAACAGACATCATTCCTATACAAAATCGGTCTCCTGAATCCAAATAATAACATTATTTTTGACCTATCAGATCTAGTTGTCAAGCTATTGAACATCTCTATAGTCACTATGCATGTGTATACGTCCAGTAGGCAGTGTTCGTCACTTCATCCTAATTCTAAGTTGTTTTCTTTTTCCATAAGTTCTGGATGTGTTGCACTAAGCAATAGAAAATGAGCAAGATGTCCTTTTCAAGAAAGTGTTGCGTTAATTCTCTAAATGTACTTTGTTATGTTTGTGGAGAATACACATTACCTGAACATAAAAAAACGTCACTGATTTTGTTGAAAGAGCGTATACGACATATTTTGGGGTCAAGCTGGGAGACGAAGATAAGTTAATTTTTTTGGCTCAAAAAGCAAAAAGCAAGGCCATGTAGGGGGACATGGAGTTATGTACAGGGTGGTGTTAATGCAAAGAGTTCAGGCCATTTCTGGTCAAGGGAGACTTTGAACCGAGCGGTCGTCGACATCTTCACTATCTCGTCCGGCAGCTTATTCCACGGATCCGCAACCCGGACGGAGAAAGCTCCTCTCCTTCGATTGAGATGAAATCGTCGCAGATTGTGCTTTTCGGAGTGACCCCGCAGCCGACGTTCTGGAGTAGGAGTGAAGAACAGCTCTTTCGAGAGGTTACACTTTCAGCTTATGATGTTGTGAGCAAGAATGAGATCACCACGGCGTCGTCTTTTTCTAGAGAATAAAGGTCGAGCGTCTTCAGCCTTTCTTCATAAGACAAATGCTTGAGACCAAGAACCATGCGGGTAGCTAGCTTCTGGACTCTTTCGAGATGATGTATGTCTTTGAGGAGATAAGGAGAAGTGGCTTGAATCCCGTACTCCAATATTGGTCTCACCAGCGTGACATAGAGCAGTAGGAATATGGCTGCTGTGAGCATTCCGAATGACCGTCGAATCAAGAACAGAAGATAAATATTGGGCACCGCATAGTGTCTGCAAACAATGTACAGAACATTTGCGACAATAGACTAAAAAGACAAAAAGCGTATGAGGTTTGCTATACCAGTGGTATCGCGGGAGCCCTATGATCACGTGGACGACTGCTATTTTTTTTTTTACCGAAATTTGAAGAGTATTAACCGGAAAAATCGACTAACGCTTGACTATCCTAACCTTGCCTCTGCTATTAGACAGGTTCCACACAGTGAAGTACTTCCTGTTCCTGTCTTCAATGTCTTACCTCAGAATACTTTACCCTCAACCAAAGAAGATTCATCACCCGAAGAAGACATTAGAGATCAAGACGTCTCAGTTGAGGCTTTACCTCAGCTATTCTCCCAGGTAGAGCTGAATGATCTAGTTCGTGACTGGAACCTCCCCAAAAATTCTGCATAATTGTTGGCTTCCCGACTGAAAGAAAAGAATCTTCCAGAGAATGGTGTCCGTATAACCTTTTATTGGAGTCGGTATGAAGAGTTCCTTTCTTTCTTCACAAAAGAAGAAGAGTTGGTTTATTGCAGAGATATCAGTGGGCTTCTTAAACTTGGCATTGAGGGATACAAACCAGAGAAATGACATCTTTTCATAGACAACTCTGAGCGTAGTTTAAAATCTGTATTGTTGCACGACAGAAATGTGCGTGGCTCTGTCCTGCTCAGCCACTCAACAACTTTAAAGGAAAAATATGAAGAAATTAAGTTGGTTTTAGAGAAGATACTGTATCATGATCATAAATAGGTCATCTGCGTTCACTTAAAGATGGTGAATTTTCTCATCGGACAGCAACCTGGTTATACCAAATACCCACTATGTTAAGGAAGACTGGTCGCTTCGAACAAATATGGCTCCATGTAGAGCTACAAATATATTGGAAGAACCTTTGATTGAGTGAGATGAGTTCATTTACTCCACTTTGCACATCAAACTCGGTTTGATTAAGCAATTCGCCAAAGCTTTTGACAAAAATGGGGAACGCTTCAAGTATATCTGAAGTGTATTTCCAAACTTGACGACTGAAAAACTTAAAGCAGGGATTTTTGATGGACCATAGATCTGTAAGCTCTTGAAGGACACAAATTTCGTGAAAACGGTGAGTGAAAATGAAGCATCAATTTGGCTAGCCTTTGCAGAAGTAGTGCAAAATTTTCTTGGGAAACACAAAAATGAAAACTATAAAGACCTTGTTACCAACTTGATATCAGCTTTTCGTGATATTGGCGCGAATGTCAGCATCAAAATGCATTATCTCTTTAGTCATCTTGATCGTTTTCCTAAAAATCTGGGAGATGTTAGCGATGAACAAGGCGAACGATTCCATCAAGACTTCAAAGAGATAAAAACTCGGTACCAAGGACGTTGGGACTCTGTGATGATGGCAGACTATTGTTGGTGCACAAATAAAAAAAGCGTAAATTTATTCCTTGAATTTTCTGTCAAAAATCTTTAAAGTAGCTCGCTTACCAACCACATGGTTCCGGGTTCAGTCCCACTGTGTGGCATCTTGGGCAAGTGTCTTCTGCTATAGCCTCGGGCCGACCAAAGCCTTGTGAGTGGATTTGGTAGACAGAAACTGAAAGAATCCTGTTCGATATATGTATATATATATATGTATGTGTGTGTGTATGTTTGTGTGTCTGTGTTTGTCCCCCCACCATCGCTTGACAACCGATGCTGGTGTGTTTACGTCCCCGTCACTTAACGGTTCGGCAAAAAGAGACCGATAGAATAAGTCCTGGGCTTACAAAGAATAAGTCCCGGGGTCGATTTGCTCGACTAAAGGTGGTGCTCCAGCATGGCCGCAGTCAAAATGACTGAAACAAGTAAAAGAGTAAAAGAGTAATGTGCGTTTTCAGTTTTGAATTTTATTTGTTCTTTGTTTTGTTTAGCATTACGTTCTCGTTATTGATTCATATTATATGCCACTTGTATGAATAAATTATATACTCTACCAGGTCTAGATAGAAAACTAGATCTGATATAGAAAAACTGAAATTATGTTTGAATTTAGCAGGCAAAATCACTTAAGAATTCGTTGAAATATTCCAGACACCAGACAAAATAAGTTTTTTGTTGCTCAGCGTTATAGCATGTAAATATTGGGCTGAAAAAAACCCCTTTAGGATAGAAAATATCGAAGGCTTCTCGTAGGATACGAACCCACACCTCCTGTAGACACAACACGTGTTCTACGGTGGGGAACCCTCGATCTTTTTCTATTCAATAAGGTTTTTCAATCTAACGTTTACATGTTATTAATTATAGGTTTATATGTTCTTCGAGATTCAGTTCTGAAAAATTAATTATTTAACGTTCGCTTGAAAGTTTCTGAATTCTTATGACGTCAACAAATGAATAATTTGTTTTCTTTACCTTCATTTCAATATAATAATTACTTTTCTTTGAAAATTACTCAAATTTATTCAAGCCGAGTTATAATTATTACCATATTTCTTGATATTACTCCAGGTTGGCGAAAGTGTTCTTCCCGCATTGCTCATCATAAATATCATTTACAAAGAAAATTAACTGGCGTTATTGACTTAGGCGTGGCTGTGTGCTAAGAGATGTGCTTCTCAACTACATGGTTTTGGGATCGTCCCCCGCTGCGTGTTACCTTTGGCAAGTGTTTTCCATTGTATTCTCGGACCGACCAATGCCTTGTGAAAGGATTTGGTAGACGGAAACTGAAAGAAGACCGTCGAATATGTATATGTATCTATGTGTGCTTGTGTTTGTGTCTTATACTCAGCTACCTCCTGACAACCGGCGTTGGTTTGTTTACGTCTCCGTAAGTTAGCGGTTCGGCCAAAAAAGCCGATAAATTCACTATGAGTAATACGGTCGATTTGTTCGACTAAGCCCTTGAAGGCGATGACCCAGTATGACCTAAAACTAGTGACAAAAGCAAGTGAAAGACAAAAGTTATGGGAGATATGACTGAAAATAGAATTTTAAAAATAAATTCCATCCCATCATTCATTGCTCACTCTCAACAATTGTCTTGAGAAACGCTGTGAATTACCCAACATACGATCAAGCGTTCGTCTCCCATATTTTGGAAGTTTCTGGTATTTATCTTTATATATAAAAGAGAGGTTGTGTGCTGTCTGTCTCCTACGATTTAGATTCCTAACTACTCCCACATTTTGCGGTGCAGTTTAACCAAAACCGGGTATCTTATAGTCGTGATTCATATCGAGCCCTTCTGGGTATTAGCGCGCGTCTACGATGAGTCTACGATTAAAAAAAAAATTACCATCAATTTTTCCCATTTTTAATGCATTTTTGGCATATATAAGGGAAGTAACTCTCTAAAATTTATTATTAAATCTCAGAACATAAAAAGCTACAGTAACACCCTCCTTTGCGGTTAGCCATATTGAGATGGCTATTATACTTTACATCTCTAAAAATGCTTATATAGTTATTTCCCTTACAAACCCGAGCAACGCCGGGCGATACTGCTAGTTCATTATAAAATATACAAAAAAGAAAAAGAAAACTCATTTACATAAATTTTCTTAAAATACCTTTCATCATTTACTTTTTGTGTTTCAATCATTAGACTGCGGTCATGCTGGGGCAGTCCTTGGAGAAGTTTAGTCGAACGAATCGACCCCAATACTTTTTAGTTTTTCTAAAGACCCTGTACTTATTCTACGGGTCCCTTATGCACGCACGCATGCACGCTCCCGCACGCACAAATGCACATGCACACACACAACCACACACGACTACACGCGCGCACACACACATACTTTTATTTATGTATCATTTTATATCTGAAATACAAATACTGAAAATTCGATTGTTTTGAATAGAATAAAAGTATTATTTTCTGAAATGTTCACACTTCACATGACAAATTTGCGCACACAGTATAGTTTAGTTCTCGTTTGAATGAACTTGAATAAAGTTGTAAGCTTTGAAACAAAATCATCTAAACTCGCAATAGTCAGAAAACTTACTACAACGCCATATTCAGCTTGTATCGTTTATCTTTTACTTGTTTCAGCCATTAGACTGCGGCCATGCTGGAATACCACCTTGAAGAATTTCTAGTCGAATGAATTGTCCCCAATAATAATTTGCTTTGCAAATCCTGGTACTTATTCTATGAGTCTCTTTTGCTGAATCCTAAAGTTACGGTGACCTAAACACACCAGTTCCAATCGGTGGTGGAGGACAAATACAGAAACATAGACACACAGACACAAACACAAACACGCACACACAGACACACACACACATGCACACACATTTACGACGGGCTTCTTTCAGTTTCGGTCAGCCAAATCCACCCACAAGGTTTTGGTCGGCCCGAGGCTATAGTAGAAGACACTTGCCCAAGACTCTTTTGCTGAATCGTAAAGTTACGGTGACCTAAACACACCAGTTCCAATCGGTGGTGGGGGACAAACACAGAAACATAGACACACAGACACAAATACACACACACAGTTTCTGTCAGCCAAATCCACGCCAAGGTTTTGGTCGGCCCGAGGTTATAATAGAAGACACTTGCCCAAGGTGCCACGGAGTGAGACTGAACCCGAAATCTTGCTGTTGGGAAGCAAACTACTTACCACGCAGCAATTCCTGCGGCTTTTGTGTAATGGATAAGCAGCATCAGTACCAAGTGTTAAACAATATGATTATTTCATGACTAAATACCTCGAGGTATTTGTTCCGACATTTTGCTTTCTGCGTTCAAATTCTACAGAAGTCAAATTTGCCTCTCCTCCTTTCGGTATCGATAAAATAGTATCGATCCTAGGCGGTTTATTGTAGGAACCGTAACAACGTCTGGTGACAAGAATCGGGTAAATAAGTTTTCTAGGCCTTTGCAGTATATATGGAGTTCCTCACATTTCCTCACAAAAGTCAGTTTAGCAGTGACAAACTCCAGATGAATAAGGAACGGACAGGTCCAGGATGCTTTATGTAATGCTGGAGGAATCGTTTCCTTGACCTGGTTCTGGCATCTACAGATGAAGCGGGACAAGGAGTTGGAATGATCTATGTTCCTGCATATGAAAGAAAGCACGTGTCACGTAAATATTCCCTTGGAATCATTGCGGTTCCTCTTATCGGGTAAGAATTTGGTAAGAATTTGGGATTGACTGGGTTGAGAGTGGATTAGAAACTACGTAGGTAGGTGTTTGTCACTTTTGTAGTGTGAAATGTTTGCAAAGTTGGATGCGATGTAATCATGTGTAGCTAACTGTCATGTTAAGGACAGTAACGGAATTTTCTATCTATGGATTCATATCATTCTATCAGGACCAGAAAGCTTCTGGCTACGCATGTAGCAGCCTATATATCAAATAGAAGATTGATCTGTATGTATGTATGTATGTGTATATATATATATATATATATATATATTATATATATATATACATATACATATACATATACATACACACACACACACACACCACACACACACACAACACACACACACACATATATATATTGGGTTGTCCGGAAAGTTCGTGCCGATTTATAGTAGCTTACCTTTCGACTTATTTTAGAATATGCTTGAGTCCATAACATAGGATTTGATTACATCTCCATTTAGAGCACATAACTCATCTCAAAAGTCTTGACCGCATCCTGCCTTCCCATCCAATATACAAGATACCAATTACAGCCTTCGCCTTTTCAATACCTTCTCCTTCCCTCCCTGCCCCTCCATACCTCCTTTTCACCTTGGACATCAAATCCCTATACACAGTGATTCCCCACAACGACGGTCTCTTAGCCCTCCAATACTTTCTCGACCGTTTCCCTGACCCCACACCGAGCACCACCACCCTTCTGAGACTGGCAGAGCTCGTCCTCACCCACAACTGCTTTACGTTCGCCAGGGAGGTCAGCCAACAGTGGTCTGGGATAGCTATGGGAACGGGAATGGGCCGTAGTTTCGCTGACCTATTTGTTGGTTATGTTAAGGCCCAAGTATTTTCCCATTTCTCCGGACCGACCCCAGAGCTATACGGGCGCTACATAGAAGGATGTATAGGCGCCACCTCCCTCTCCTGCGAACAACTCTTCCACTTCATCTCTTTCCTCTATAATTTTCACCTTCCTCTCCAATTTACCTCTACCATCTCTAACACCTCGGTTAACTTCCTAGATATCTCTCTTACCATTGACATCCCCTCCCGCTCTCTCACCACCTCCGCCTTCTTCAAACCAACAGAGTCCCACCTCTACTTCAACTTTTCCTCCTCCCATCCCTCCCACACCAAACGGGCTATCCCCTACTCCCAGTTCCTCCGCCTCCGACGCTTGTGCAGCTGGGACCAGGATTTCGAGACCCAGTCCCAGTACCTTGCTCGCCTGTTCATGCATCGAGGATACCCCTGAACCCTTGTCAAAATCGCCCTTGCTCGTGCTCGTCTAATCGATCGCACCATAGCTCTCTCTCCTTCCCCACATCAATTCTCTAACCGCACCCAATTCTCCTCCTTTTCCACCCCTCCACCCTATCCCTTCGTCAGAGTATCCTACGGTTCTTCTGTCGTCTCCAGCTAGATCCCACAACACACCCCAATTTCCCCAATTCACCCTTGTTCTCCTTTAAACGTGTCCGTAACCTACGTGATCTACTGGTCCATAGTACTTTCTCCTCTTCTCCACACACTCCTGACTCCGCATGGAACAGCATTACATTTTTAGTCTACAAACACAAACTCCTTTTGGATTCAACACAAGCACCTCCTCTTAACGACTGTCTCTAATCCCTCCTTAAAAAAGCAACTTTTTATTTTATCTTATTTTATTTCATCATATTTTATCCTCTCTTTTTACAGTTACCCTTTTTCGATTTTTTAATCATTTTTTCGTGGAATTAAAAAAAAATTTTTAATTGTATTAATTTTTTAATAATTATATTAGTTTCTATTTTATCCCTTTAATTAAAATTAAAAAATTCATTTTATTTATTTTTAGTTTTTATTTTTGCTTTTTGTTTTTTATTTTGTAGCTGTTATTTTTTGTATTTCAATTTATTTAACCCTGTTGTTATCAACCCAGCTGAAACCGGCTCTGGCTCTGAGTACAAATGTCTTGTTTTCATAAGTTTTGAATTAAAATCTTCCACCAAACCTTAGTCACAATTTATGTTCCTGACACTAGCTTAATGATAACTAAGTTATTTTTACTAAATTCTATGTTACATTTAAAGTAATTGAAAGAAACACAGAGTATCTCAAAATAAATACAGTAACGAAAGGGTTAAAAACTTTTACATCTTGTACCCTTCCACCATTTCCCCCTTTTTTATTGACCTTATTTTAATCCCACCCCCGCTCTTCTAAACACCAAGTGAATAACTAATTCGATTTGGGATCATGAGTGCACCAAACCTTACGTGTGCGTATGCTCACATTTTTGCTGATTCTTGTATGAGAGTGTGTACTCGTGCCATGCAGCTTGCCCGAGGACGTTCATACATCCATATTTGTTAACGGTTATTTTCAATACTTTCCTCGCTGGATTACGCGTTCGTTTCTCTGTTTGTCTTCTGCAATATTATTTTTGACCTTCTATATATATGAAGATTTTTCAGACGGGCTGTTTTTCTTTCTACAATACAGTAAGTTACATTGTGGAACAGTCATTTTAACGAATTGTTTTTTATTTATTTATCACCCGACGTGATACATCTGCACCACTGAATGCTCCTGAACCAATTATTGAGTGTCGCACAAGAGGAATCGATGCTAGAGGTGTCGAAACAATTGTAGTGAATAATAATAAATTCTCGTATATCCATCTTCTGTCTTTTATTTATTATATATATATAGATATACATACATATATATATATATATATATATATAATATATATATATATATATATATATATATATAATATATATACATATATATATATATATATATATATATATATATATATATAATATATATATATAGATATATATATATATATATATATATATATATATAATATATATATATATATATATATATATATATATACACAAAATATCGTGTACATTAAAATAGATTAAGAGGTTTCCGCCTTGCGCTTTCTTATGATGGAAGCCGCTTAATGTGTTTTAATGTACATAATATTTTATATGAATAATATATAGTATTTTGACAAAATTCTTTCACGCTAGGCCACTGGTAATAAAAAAAATTCTATAATTCTTATTATCCTATTATTATTATTATCATTATTATTATTATTATTATTATTATTATATTATTATTATTATTATTATTATTATTATCATTATTATTATTATTATTATTATTATTATTATTATTATTATTATTATTATATATCGCACCACCTGCCCCAAAGCGGAGGTACTCAGATGTTGTGCGCGCCACACAACCCCAACATGATGTTGTCGAAAGAGCAGCTGCTGAGCAACAATCTTTTTGTGCATGGCACAAAAGATTGTACAGCAGCTGACCTGGCTTCATCAAACCCAAGCCCGCAGGTGGGACTACCCACTATATACCAGACCACCACAGCAAACAGACACAGGATGGACACCGCCGGCAACAACGTACACCTCACCTCGATACTCCTACTGAACATCAGAGGACTGCAAACACTCAGTAACAGGACAAAGATCCCGTTCCTGAGAGACTTGTTGCATGCAATCAAGCCTTATGCATAGCACTTACAGAAACGCACCTGAAACCGGACATAGCAGATGCGGAGTTACACATACCACAGTATGCTGTACTACGGACCGACAGGAAAGAAAGGAGTCATGGAGGTGTTGCTATGTACATCCGTGAGGACCTCACACCCCAGGTCCTCTTGTCATACTCAAACTCGGTGTGTGACACACTAATTGTACATATTAGGCAACTTGATGTAGTTGTGTGTGCTACATATCGCCCTCCAGATGCCCCAAGCCATGTGGGCAAGTTTGAAGACTGCCTTATAAAAATAGAAGAAATTCTAACCACATTAGAACAACACATAGGTGTGCTTCTTATGGGAGACTTCAATCTGCCCAATGTCAGATGGCCCGAGGGCCTTTCTCTCCCAGGAATGACAAGATGTGAACGAGGACAGGCGAGGTCCCTCCTGAACCTCATCAACACCCTGTACATGGAGCAGGTAATACTCCAACCAACCAGGGCAGGTAACACACTGGATCTCTGATTCACAAATGACATGGATCTCATCCATAATGTGAAAGTGACACCGACACTACTCTCGGATCACAACATGATAGAGCTGACCATGTACGGGCCAAAAGAGAGCACGGACATGCAGCCTACAAGAAACCCTCAAAATCTTTCCAGCTTGAACTACCATAAGGCAAACTGGAACCAAATTGAGAAAGAGATCCTCAAACAAAACTGGCCTAAATGTCTCTCCTCGCCAGACATCGACGTGAAACTTCAACAATTCATGTCTGTAATGCAAGCCATATGCTACAAATGTGTCCCAGAGAGAAAGGCCACTGTACACAAGAACAAAATCCCCAGAGAGAGGAAAATTTTAATGAGACGGCGTACAAAATTTTCAAATCGCCTAAACAAACAGATTGAAAGCAGTGAAAAATCCCGCCTAAAAATAAAACTGTTGGAAATCGAAAAATGTCTGCAACTCTCCCATGAAAAAGAAAGAGCAGACAAAGAAGCCTGGGCTATAGAAAACATAAAATCTAACCCCAGAGCTTTCTACAGGTATGCCAAAGAAACAGCTACAGTGCACTGTAGAATAGGGCCACTCCTCGAAAAGGATGGCACACTTACAGGAAAACCAATGAGGGTAAGTGAAATACTGAATGAGCAATTCAAGAGTGTTTTCACTCCACCCCTTGGGCATCTCCAAATCACCAATCCAACTGACTTTTTTACCACTGCAGATATAAAATCAGAGGCGGCGACGATAGATTACATCGATATAAAGGAAGACGATGTAACCAAGGCTATAGATGAAATGAAAACAGACTCAGCTACTGGCCCCGATGGATTCCCGGCAATCCTCCTAAAAGCATGTAAGAGAGTCCTAGCAAGACCACTGCAGTTCCTCTTTCAGAGCTTCCTTGCAGCTGGCAAACTTCCAGGAAAACTGAAGGAAGGTAAAATATGCCCCATTCATAAAGGAGGTAGCAGAGCGGAAGCCAAGAACTATAGACCTATCTCTCTGACCTCACACATCAGCAAGGTCATGGAACGAATAGTCAGAAGGAAGCTGATCACCTTCCTTGAAGAGAATGACTTGCTGCCCGACACCCAACATGGTTTCCGACCAGGGAGAAGCTGTTTAACTCAGCTCCTACAACACTATGACTGGGTGCTGAAACGGCTG
Source organism: Octopus sinensis (assembly GCF_006345805.1). NCBI lineage: Eukaryota > Metazoa > Mollusca > Cephalopoda > Octopoda > Octopodidae > Octopus > Octopus sinensis. The sequence continues at coordinate 13,986,742 of NC_043006.1, read as the reverse complement.
CTCAACCACTCAAATGTGGAAGTGATATATCTCGACTTTGCAAAGGCCTTTGATAAAGTCGATCATGGAATGATATGTCACAAACTGCGTGATCTCAACATAGTTGGAAAACTGGGAGAATGGCTTCATGACTTTCTGAAGGATAGAAGTCAGGTGGTAGTAGCCAATGGGGCCACCTCCATTAACACACAAATAGTGAGCGGTGTTCCGCAGGCACTGTTCTGGGACCACTACTGTTCATAATGGCCCTCTCAGACATGCCCTCAGCCACGCAGAGAGCCACGATCACAAGTTATGCAGATGATACAAAAGTTTCACAGGCAATACAGAACCCTGAGGACACTAAACACCTGCAATGTGAGCTGGACGAAATATACAAGTGGGCTGAAAAGAATAGCATGCAGTTCAATGCTGGAAAGTTTCAAGCTTTATACTATCAGCATGCAAAACTGAATGCAATACCCAATGAATACACTGGACCCGGAGGGATTGCAATCCCAGAGGCACAATCAGTGTGTGACCTGGGTATTCACATGAGTGATGACGCGACCTTTCATGTACATGTTGCTAAACTGACAATGAAATGTAGACGGCTGGCTGGATGGATTCTTAGAACTTTAGAACAAGAGAACAAGAACCATGATGGTCCTCTGGAAGACACTTGTCCTAAGCCACTTTGACTATTGCTCTCAGCTATGGTCACCATCCAGTGTCAAGTTGATCACAGAACTTGAGGCGATCCAACGAAGCTACACAAAGAAGATAGCCTCTATGCAGAATGTAAGCTACTGGGAAAGACTCAAGAGATTAAAATTATTCCCTGGAGCGTAGATATGCCATAATATACATCTGGAAGATCCTGGAGGGAAGTGTCCTGAACTTTGGCATCGAGAGTTACGCAAATGCCAGAACTGGGCGCCACTGCGTGGTGCCTAGGACTCCAAACCTGCCATCAAGATGTAGGACAAGATTCTGTGATAGCCTGGGCTTCCGAGGCCCACAGCTCTCAATATCCTCCCGAAGAACCTGAGAGACCTGCATGGGGTGGATACAGATGTCTTTAAAATGAAGCTGGATCTCTTCCTGTCAGGTGTCCCAGATGAACCAACTTCACGGCAGGAGGGGCAGATGAGGGCAGCTGCATCGAACTCTCTCATGCACCAAATAGCAGTTGCTAGAAAGCCTCCATGAAGTGAAACCAAGTAGCAACACCAAATGGCGGTGCCCCAGCATGGCCACAGCTCATAAGCTGAAACTAGAATCAATCAATCAATCAATCAATCAATCAATATATATATATATATATATATATATTCCCTTCTTTCCTGAGCGTCCAATAATACTTTATTTGTTCCACATCCTTGCGTCGTTGTCTTTTTGTTTTCTTGTTTGGATTAACTTTATATATATTATATATAATATATATATATATATATATATATAATATATATATATATATATATATTATATATGTATATTATATGTATATATATATATATGTATATATGTATATGTATATATATATATATATATATATATATATATATATATATATGTATATATATATATATATATATATATATATATGTATATATATATATATGTACAATATATATGCATATATATATATACATATTATATATATATTATATATATATGTACATATATATATGTACATAAATATATATATGTACATATATATATATATACATATATATATATATTCATATATATATATATATATATATATATATATATATATATATATATATATATATATATTATATATATATATATATATACATACATTATATATATATATATAATATTATATATATATATATATATATATATATTATATATATATATACATACTTGAATGTTATATTTATTTTTTCTACATTTGCTCTGTAACTCATAAATAATCCTACTCAGCAAAGAAATTATTTGACATCTATACGGAAAGCAAACTGGTTTATGAAAAGTGTACGTAGAGCTGTTTGCATGACAGTAGCAGTGGTACATCTACATGTACAAGCAATTTCTACTTTAACTCGTACCCAAACGGTGGAGCTCTACTGAATTCAATACTGAACATGGCAAAACAATACTGAATTTCACAGAAAAATATACCAGTTCCCAGTAAACGACTATCACTAGAACCCTTGCTACACAGAACTAATGATCTTGTAAAGAAGATGAGGTGGGGTGCTTACAATATTCCATTTGCTTTTTCTCTATTTGAATCCTAAGATAATTATCCAGGGTGCGGCAGAAATACATCCCAAATTTGAAAGGTTGACAAAAGGAAAAAGAAACAACATTTATGAAAAAATAATTTTACTGTTGCTTAAGTAAAGGGTTACAGTGTTTGTTCATTAGCTAAATGAAAACATCATTGGCACTTGCATAAGTTCGATTAGCAACACATAGATGAAAGCTTAAAATGTGGGAGGTATTTCTGCCGCGCCCTGTACACTGCCTCGTATTCCATCTATCTTTGGACATAGTTGGCTGTATTTTGAGTACAATAAAGTGTTGCCTGAGGATCTGCTGTGATTGAGCGTCTACATGCATTTAAACTCCAAACGACCAAAACGAGGAAACGGTGAAACGCGCGTAGGAATTTTAATATGAACTGTGTTCTTATTTTTCCTATACATATACATACATATATACACACGCGCACACACACGTCACACATACGCTTAAACAAACGCGCGCGCTCGACGCTCGCATAAATCACTCTTCCGTAAAGGGAAAGTACATTTCAGTCACAAGTTATTAGTTAATTTGAGGATAGAATAGAACACGCTTGGCAAAGTACAGCACATAATAAAATGGAAAGCAGAACCACGTCACTGCAAGGTGAACTTCTTAATTATACAACAAGGAATGCACTCATAAAATGATACCGGTTGACTTTGAAAATGATACTGGTTGACAAAAAAAAAAAAGAAAAAATTCCCATAAAATGAATATGATTGTCTAATGTACAGAATTGGGATAAGTCAATCAAGTCACGGAGTATAATCTGCGTATAGATATAGATTAAACTTATCAACTTTCACACTACGAGTGCATTACTGCATTAATAAAATATTTTCTATTACACATATTTATCGTGTATTTTATTTTCCTTTTTTTTACGTCTATCACACATTCATACATACGTATATAAAAAGATGCATAAATCTATCTATCTATCTATCTATCTATCTATCTATCTATCTATCTATCTATCTATCTATCTATCTATCTATCTATCTATCTATCTATCTATCACCTATCTATCTATCTATCTATCTATCTATCTATCTATCTATCTATCTATCTATCTAATCTATCTATCTATCTATCTATCTATCTATCTATCTATCTATCTATCTATCTATCTATCTATCTATCTATCTATCTATCTATGGTCAGGCGATCCATTTGCTGTCAACACCCGTTAAAAGGAGGGCTGGGCATGCCGTGGTTGATGATGCGCAGACACGTGCTGAGACTGCGACATCTCTGGCTCTATGTAGACGACGGTGAACAGGTGTGGTCGCCGTTTGTGAGGCACGCTTTCCCGCAGCTCGTCTCCATGACCGAACTGCAGTCGTGGATCAAAAAGAGGCCGAGGAAGGGCGAATGGCACCGCGAGTGTCGCGTTGCTCTCAAGCAACTCTGCCGTCCTGGGTCGACCTTGAGTGACTTCAACACAACCAAAGCATTCTATAGGGGTTTAGTGGAGGGGAGGTACGACGACGAGCTCGGGGCGAACCTGGACGTCGACGAGGAGTACCTGACCCGCCTGTTCAGGACGACTTTCGGGCCAGGGCCCATGGACAACTTCCAGAGATCCCTGGCCTGGCAGTGCTACCGAGAAGCGCTACCCGTTCGGGATAAGCTCTACAGACACGGCTCGAGAAACACGGGGCCGACCTGCCCGAGATGCGGTCAGAGCGACGAAACCGTTCTGCACGCACTCGTGCAGTGTCCACCAATTTCCGACCTGTGGGCTTATGTCGAACAACTGCTGTCACGTGTGGGACGAGTCGGTTTATCAGCTGAGTCTATCGTCAATATTGTCACGCCTCCTTCCTTCAAACGGGAAGGAAGAGCTATTTTCATCATCCTTGTGGCTATGGCGAAAGAATGTATCTGGTGGACGCGTCTGAAAGGATTGGAGACAAACACTTTCCTCTCTGGTCAATCTCTCATCAACTTCTTCAAGTACCACTTGAAAAGGAAAGTGAGAGTAGAGAGGCAAGTTTTGTCTAGCGAATGTTTTAAAAAAAGATGGGTGAATGTAGCAAGAATGGCACGTATGAATGACGAAGCCACCTTGAGCATGATCCTATGAACACAGAAATTGAAAACAGAGAGTTGCTTATTCGCAAAAAAAAAAGAAAGAAATATAACATGTGACTTCATTGACCGAGGTTACCGTGGTCTTTTCCGTAGGCTTTTCTTTCCACGGGTAAACCTCACCTGTCCTCCCCTTTACACTTCATATTGACATTTCTGTGATAACGATCCCTATTGATCAATTTTTTTTTCCTCTCCCCCTTTTTTTAACCCCCCTTTTTTTTGTCCTCTTTCTCTCCTTTTACGATCCCTTTTGATCGAAACTCCCCCTTCCCTTTTTTTTTCTTTTTCTTTTTTTAAACCTTCAAAAGAAAAGCTCTACCTTGTAATTTGTTCTATCTGTGTGCAGCCCTGTGTGGCTAATAAAGAAACATATCTATCTATCTATCTATCTATCTATCTATCTATCTATCTATCTATCTATCTATCTATCTATCTATCTATCTATCTATCTATCTATCTCATTTTTATTTTCCTTTGTTCTTTTCCCTTTTTTCTTTTTTTCTTTTCCTATTTTTGGTCTTTTTTCCCTGTTGCGATCCCTTTTGATCGAAAACCTACGCCACCCTTTTTTTTTCATCCCCCAAAAGAAAAGCTCTACCTTGTAACTTGTCCCATCTGTGTGCAGCCCTGTGTGGCCAATAAAGAAAGTTATCTATCTATCTATCTATCTATCTATCTATCTATCTATCTATCTATCTATCTATCTATCTATCTATCTATCTATCTATCTATCTATCTATCTATCTGTCTGTCTGTCTGTCTATCTATCTATCTATCTATCTATCTATCTATCTATCTATCTATCTATCTACCTATCTATCTATCTATCTATCTATCTATCTATCTATCTATCTATCTGTCTATCTATCTATCTATCTATCTATCTATCTATTGACGGATGTGATGTCAGTTCAGCTCCGAAGGTAATTGTTTATTTTGACTATTTATAGCCCAATTTTTTTGTACATTTTTGCAAATAAGGTGTGTAAGGCAACCAACTTTCGTTTGAGTGCTTTTCCAAGGGAGGAATTCGCCCCTAGGGGCAGTTTCGACCCCATTTCATTTCTGTAATTTTCTTCTCGACATTAGAAAATGTCTAGAAATTTTATTGTTGAACGCTGGTAGCGTTCTTTTATGGAACAACATTTTCCTAGTCTGGAAACGATAGAGAAAAAAAGAACGTTCGCACGGAAAATGCAAACATAAATATCGGTGAAATGAACGCTGCAACCACGTGCGGTAACGGCCCTGTTACCACCGCCACCACCACCACCACCACTAACAACAGCAACCACGAGACAACAACTGCTACCACCACCACCTCCACCACCACCACCACCACCACTACCACGACCAACATAAATGATAAAAATAAAACTGAAACGAAAACTATTGACATAAACAACAGCAACAACAAGAACAATAAAAATGAACTATCTAATAGTGAAGATGTTAATACAAAAAAATCAACAACATCAGTAAATTTCGCAGACATTCTTCGCCAGAAGAAAGAAATAGTAACATTCACAAATGAAGAGCTCATAGAAACAAGAGCTCTCTTTACAACCCGTGGACAAGATTTAGTGCTGCATACACCTCAACATATAAAACAAGAAATAGAAAATAAGACAATTGTATATAAAATTATTAGAAAAAACAAAAAACCAAATGAACAGATTACAAAAACTGATGTGGAAAAATGTTTAAAAAACATAATGAAAGAAAAAGAGTATATAAACTGGGGTCCCCAGTTTAACACAGTAGTGGTCCGCTTCCCTAACCAGGAAGTGGCAAAAGCTCACTCTACTGAGTCTCTGGGAAATGATGAAATCATCATGGTCCCTTATTATAAAAACCAGAGAGTGAGTAGAATTACTATCAGAAATGTACCCCCCGATATGCCGAACAAATGGATAACAGGGGCAATCTGTTACCACTTGAAAAAGATCAATATTTTAGAAACAGCCGTGTACCTAAACGACAATTGGGGTGGAAAAACAGTAGTAGTGACCATCCAGATTGAGGGGGCCTCTATCGAGAGCCTACCCGACAAGATACACTTGGAGAATGGGCAATGCCTATATGTTATGGCAGAAGGCAAAAAGCCTAGATGCTACAAATGTGGCAGCCCCGAACATTTGATTGCCAAGTGCGATCTGGTACAGAAAAAACAAGAAATAACAAATCAGAAAACAAATAAAATCCCTTTGTTGCCAACACCAACACCAACACACTCAATTATGGAACAATGCGAAGAAAAACAACAAACCAGCAAACAAACCCCAACAACATCACCAAGAAAAACAGTACCAACACAATCACCGTTGACGTCACAACCAATAAATAGACCCACACCCACACCCAGGACGACAATTAAAAAGACAGAAAACACTGACGAGAAGACAAATGCTACCCCTAACACCACAACAACACAAACACCGCACAAAACATCAACAATTTATACAAGCATACATAGTAATGCAAATGTTTTGCCTCTACCCCATACTGATACGTCGGACGACGAAAGTTCGACGGAATGGCAAATAGCCACAGGGGGTAAAAGAAAAAGATCCCAAAAATCCACCGAACAAGGAAGTAAAGCAGGGAGATATCTAACTCAGGACAACATCCCCCTAGACAATCAAAAAAGTAATGAACCCGTAAAACCACACACACAACTAACTGCAATAGACACAGACAATAAAGAATTAATGGACTACATCAAATCTAATATGGTCATCTGTGAAGATGACTTTAAGACAAACAATCATCCGCACACCACACCACCGAAACACATCAGAATTTTACACATAACACAAGCACAACACCACATACTGAAAACAATATTTCCGAATGCGGTAGGCGGGTATCAACGATACCTGTCGAAAAAACTATACAAACACCCCATCAAAAACGATACAAAAGAAGAAGAAAAAATGAAACTTTTAAAATGAGTAAGTGACCTCACTTCTTGCCTCTTGTCTCTTCTAATATAGTGTGTAAAACACAATTTACGTAAATGTCAAGTATGCTTAAATTAGGTTGTGTGAATGCGCGTGGCTTGGCGTCGGCTTGGAAGCAAGGTTACCTTCTAAACGACATCAAGTCACTGGACGTGGATATAGTAGCTATCAGTGAAACCAGACTCAGTAAGCCGCGGGCCCTCGAATCCATGTTTGGCAATCAATTTGACGTTTATTTTTCTCCCTGTCTGCCGAACATGGGTGGTGGAGGTACTGCGGTGCTTTTTCGAAAGAGTCTAACGGTAAAAGTAAGAGCAATATTCCTAGACCCGGAGGGTAGGCTGGTTGTCTTGGACGTGGATGGCAGAAATGGGTGTGCATTCCGTCTGATGGCAGTTTATGCACCGTCCTTAACGGGTCGGGCGGATTTCTTCAGACGTCTAGAGGTTTTCCTGGGTACGTCTAGACCTTTACTGTTAGTAGGGGATTGGAACGCTACCTTGGACACGCATCTAGATTATGTGGGAAGGGATAGGAATAGAAGGGGGTGTAAGAGCCTCAAAGACCTGCTCAGACGTTTCCATTTGTCTGACAGGTTCCGACTCGACCATCCGAACGTGCCAACGTGGACTTGGACAAACCGCGTCGGATCGTCGAGATCTTATCTAGATAGAATTCTATGCAGGACAGCGGATAGGGATAGTGTAGGATGTCCACAATTTAAAATAGTCAGCTACACAGATCACAAATTTGTTACGTGTACGCTCGACTTAGATAAAACACATAGGCAGGGTCCCGGTTACTGGAAACTGAACACGTCGCTGTTAGCGCAACAGGTTTACAGGAACCGGATTAGTGAGTTAATTAAGAGGGCGCTGACGGGAGTGGTCGTTAACAACCGCTGGTGGTACGCCCTGAAAATGGCAATAAAATCGGAATCAATTAGGTTTAGCAAGGAATTAGCGATAGAACGAAATAGAGTAGAGGGAGACTTAGTTAAGAAACTAGAAGAGGAACTTACCACTGGCAGCGCAACCAACGTGCTGGCTGCGAGAATGGCCCTCGACCAACACCTCAACGCCAAGCACGAAGGTTGCGTCGTCAGAGCTAAAATGCGTGCCTTAAGGAACGAAGGGATTGAAGCTGCGCGAGAGGCCCGGGTAGCGGAGGCGCAGCGTGGCAACAGATCAGCCATTCGGTCTCTAATAGATCAACAGGGATGCAGTTTACTCGAACCCGAAAGGATGTGTGAGGCCTTTCAACAGCACTTTGCTCGACTGTTTGGTGCGAGTGGTGGGTCGGAACGAAGGATGGATTTCAGTGCCTACCTGACCGACCTGCCGCGGCTCTCGGCAAGAGAAGCGGAGTGTTGTGAAAGTCCCATCACAGCCGCTGACGTGTGGGATGCGATGGCGGGCTGCGCGAGGGATAAGTCGCCTGGATTGGATGGTTTACCCTACGAACTGTATTGTCGAATGCCAGACTTGTTTGGCGACCTCTTGGCATCAGTCTACTGCAACTGGCAACAAAACGGGAGAATCCCCGGTTTCGTGAGCCGAGTGAGGTGCAGTGACGTTGCTGAAGAAAGACTCAAACAAGGGGAATTTTATAGATAATTTCAGGCCCATCACTCTGCTCAACGCAGATTTGAAAATTTTGGCCAAAGTAATAGCCGAGAGGTTGGCGCTTGTCATTGGTAAACTGGTCGACAGGGCGCAAACATGCGCCGTGCCGGGCAGAACCATACATGACAACCTCCATCTGATGCGCTACATTGTGGACAGGGTAGTTAAGGATCCTGGCATGGGTGGGGCGCTGATAAATTTGGATCAGTCTAAAGCCTTCGATAGGGTCGACCATCGGTACTTGGCGGCCGTCCTCAGGGCGGCTGGCTTCGGTCCCGTCTTCCGCGGTTGGATCGCTGTCTTGTATAGCGGCATCCGATCGGTGATTCGGGTGAACGGTCACCTGTCGAAACCGTTTGACATCACGCGTTCGGTCCGTCAGGGGTGTCCCCTGTCGGCGCTTCTGTATGTATTGACTCTCGAGCCGCTACTGCGGAAGCTGGCGACACTGAGGGGCATCCCACGGGAACTGGGTTGCGGGAAGAGCGTGTCGGCATATGCGGACGATGTCACCGTCATAGTGTCGAGCGACAAACACATCAAGATGATAGGCGAGACACTAAGAAAATACGAAACGGTGACGGGAGCAAAGATTAACCCGGAAAAGCAAGCCCATGCCGTCCGACTGCGGCTCAGTAGTGGGACGCTGGACGGACGGACCGGTTAAATTGCTCGGGGTCTGGTTCAGTCCGGACCTCCAAATGGATAAGAACTGGGACGAGATCACGAGTAGAGTGGTCGCTCTCAGCCAAACATGGGCCGAGAGAAAGCTGTCTCTAAAAGGCCGGACGGAGGTGGCGAACGCGTACATCGCATCCGTCATCGATTACCGCCTGACCGTCGTACCTTGTCCCGACGCCACCATCACCAAACTGGAACGCATACTCTTCCGCTTCCTGTGGAAGGGTGGCGTTCCGATGGTGAGGAAGTCCATTTGCTGTCAACATCCGTTGAATGGAGGACTGGGCATGCCGTGGTTGATGATGCGCAGGCATGCGCTGAGACTGCGACATCTCTGGAAATTCATCGACGACGGTGAACAGGTGTGGGCGCCGTTTGTGAGGCGCGACTTCCCGCAGCTCGTCTCACTGACCGAACTGCAAACGTGGATCAAAAAGAGACCGAAACTGGGCGATTGGCACCGAGAGTGTCGCCAAGCTCTACAGCAGCTCTGCCGACCGGGGTCAAACTTGTGCAACTTCCAAGCGACTAAAGCGTTCTATAGAGGACTAGTGGAGGGGAGGTCCGACGACACACTCGGGGCAAACCTGGGCGTCGACGAGGAATTCCTAACCCGCCTGTTCAGAACGACGTTCGGGCCGGGGCCTATGGATAACTTCCAGAAATCCCTGGCTTGGCAGTGCTATCGAGACGCACTACCTGTTCGAGAGAAGAGCTACAGACACGGTTCGAAAACCATCACCGGACCGACCTGCCCGAGATGCGGTCAGAGCGACGAAACCGTTCTGCACGCACTCGTGCAGTGTCCAGATATTTCAGAGCTGTGGTCCTTCGTCGAACAGCTGTTGTCACGTGTAGGTCAGGCTCGCCTATCGGCCGAGTCTATTGTGAGTATTGTTCCACCACCTTCCTTTAAACGGGAAGGGAAAACGGTTTCGTTACGCTGATGGCTATGGCGAAAGAATGTGTGTGGTGGACGCGTTTGAAAGGATTGCAAACAAACACCTTCCTCTCTGGTCAGTCTCTCGTCAACTTTTTCAAGTACCACTTGAAAAGGAGGATGAGAATAGAGAGGAAGGCTTTGTCGAACGAATGTTTTAATAAAAAGTGGGTAAAAGTGGCAAAAATGGTCAGTATGAAAGACGACACTATTTTAAGCATAAATCTGTAACCAAAAGAGACAACGAGAAGTAAGGCGACTTGCTCATGTGTTCTTTTTCGAATTGTCTGAGGTGACCTTGGTCTTTTTTGTAGGTTTTTCTTTCCAAGACTACACCTAAACTGTGAACCTTATATATATATATATATATATTGCTTTTTTATACACCACACAACCCACAGATCTCTATTGATCAAACTTTTTTTTTTTTTTTTTGCCCCACCTATCCCACCTCGAAAAGAAAAAAAATTCTACATTGTATTTCGTCCATTTTTATTCTGTGTTTAGCCCTGTGTGGCTACAATAAAAAGTTATCTATCATTCTATCTATCTATCTATCTATCTATCTATCTATCTATCTATCTATCTATCTATCTATCTATCTATCTATCTATCTATCAATCTATCTATCTATCTATCTATCTATCTATCTATCTATCTATCTATCTATCTATCTATCTATCTATCTATCTATCTATTTATCTATCTATATATCTATCTATCTATCTATCTATCTATCTATCTATCTATCTATCTATCTATCTATCTATCTATCTATCATTCTATCTATCTATCTATCTATTTACAGGGTGTTCGGGCTTAATTTGACAATATTTCTGTTTCCATTCTTCAGCAACAGCTTGATGTGTTGGTGAACAGCCGAGGACGTTGGAGGGCATAGATATTAAAGTTGCAGTTAGCTGACATGGAGGACTGGAACCCATCTCAGTATCGGTAAAGGATTACCTGTATCATGCTGATTCGCGCCGATTATAAAAATCCCGACAACATGACTGCTGCTCAATGCTTTTTGAACACTGGTGGAAGCACTCCGTCGCTTACGACGACGAGGGTTCCGGTTGATCCGAATCAACGGAACAGCCTGCTCGTGAAAAAACTGTCTGATGAACGGCAACGAGAAACTCAGAGTAACAGATTTTGTTGAATTTTCTGCTGCTTAAAATAAAGTATATATATATATATATATATATATATATGTGTGTGTGTGTGTGTGTGTGTGTGTGCGTGTGTGTGTGTGTGTGTGTATGTGTTTATGTTTTCGTTTCTCATTGTGTTCGACGTTTTTTTTGGTGTCCTGTACCCATATATGTATGTGGAGTGGAAGCACTCCGTCGGTTACGACGATGAGGGTTCCGGTTGATCCGAATCAACGGAACAGCCTGCTCGTGAAATTAACGTGTAAGTGGCTGAGCACTCCACAGACACGTGTACTCTTAACGTAGTTCTCGGGGATATTCAGCGTGACACAGAGAGTGACAAGGCCGGCCCTTTGAAATACAGGTACAACAGAAACAGGAAGTAAGAGTGAGAGAAAGTTGTGGTGAAAGAGTACAGCAGGGTTCACCACCATCCCCTGCCGGAGCCTCGTGGAGCTTTTAGGTGTTTTCGCTCAATAAACACTCACAACGCCCGGTCTGGGAACCGAAACCGCGATCCTACGACCGCGAGTCCGCTGCCCTAACCACTGGGCCATTGCGCCTCCACTTTTGAACACTGTAAAGGCTGTATGACGTGACATGAACGGCAGGGCGGGACGCAGGAAGCAATTTGACAGCCCGCGGATGCCGGAATTCATCTCGACATCTTTGAACAAGGACTTAGGTTCAATTAAGACGGCTTTGCTAAGCTGCTGGGAATCTGGTCAAGATCCGTTTGGAGAGGGATAGGAGGGGGAGGCAGGTGAAATAAGAGGGAAAATACAGAAAGAAATATATAATTGACAATAAGGAAATGAAGGGAAGAATAAGAGGAAAAAACCTTTTTATAAATTGTAAGGAAAAAAACTGGTGTGGTAAGTAGCTTGCTTACCAACCATATGGTTCCGGGTTCAGTCCCACTGCGTGGCACCTTGGGCAAGTGTCTTCTACTATAGCCTCGGGCCGACCAAAGCATTGTGAGTGGATTTGGTAGACGGAAACTGAAAGAAGCCCGTCGTATATATGTATATATGTATATATGTGTTTGTGTGTGTTTGTGTGTCTGTGTTTGTCCCCCCTAGCATTACTTGGCAACCGATGCTGGTGTGTTTATGTCCCCCGTTACTTAGCGGTTCGGCAAAAGAGACCGATAGAATAAGTACTGGGCTTACAAAAGAATAAGTCCCAGGGTCGAGTTGCTCGATTAAAAGGCGGTGCTCCAGCATGGCCGCAGTCAAATGACTGAAACAAGTAAAAAGAGTAAAAAAAAAGAGAGAGAGAGAAGTATGTAAATGAGAAAAAGGACTTAAAGGGAAAATGTAATGTTGTAGTGGTAGTGAGGGTAAATAAGAAGGAATGTTTATAAGGGTTAGGGGAAAAAGGCGGGGTGAGGTTGTTGTTATTTGTATTTTGAGAATAGATTTAGTGATCGGTGTTTGCAAGTAAAAATTATACGGCTGCGTTCATTTAGACAATCCGTGGATTGCAAAATAGCTCAAACCCCCGACTATGTAGAGATCACACTTGTTATAGTTGCAGTATAGTTTAGCGTGGGTGACTATGGACCACTTAGAAGTTGAATCAAGCTTTAGTTTATTGATAAGCTGAGATGATGTGCTGTTGGATTTTACTCGAGACTTGAAACTGGAGTAGTGGTTTGAAGGTGATGTTGCATGAGCCGATGGGTAGTTAGCAACTGTGGAGGCGCAATGGCCAAGTGGTTAAGGCAGCGGACTCGCGGTTTCGATTCCCAGACCGGGCGTTGTGAGTGTTTATTGAGCGAAAACACCTAAATCTCCACGAGGCTCCGGCAGGGGATGGTGGTGATCCCTGTTGTACTCTTTCACCCCAACCTTCTCTCACTCTTACTTCCTGTTTCTGTTGTACCTGTATTTCAAAGGGCCGGCCTTGTCACTCTCTGTGTCACGCTGAATATCCCCAAGAACTACGTTAAGGGTACACGTGTCTGTGGAGTGCTCAGCCACTTACACGTTAATTTCACGAGCAGGCTGTTCCGTTGATTCGGATCAACCGGAACCCTCATCGTCGTAACCGACGGAGTGCTTCCATCCATCCATCTAGTTAGCAACTGATACTGTACACTTGTAAACGATATTTTTTTGTTGTCAGATAGCAGTTATCTAAAGAACAGGATTTCGGGCGTCTGAAGCTGCACAGGTTTGTACGGTGTGTTCCGGATGAACCTGTGAGGGGATGCTTTTGTTGAAACTTGACGAATGAAACAAATGAATAACATGTATGTGTGCGTGTGTGTTCGTGTGTGGCGTGGGGGTATGCGTGTGTGTATGTGTTTGTATGCACACATGTATATCTGGAGGCAAAACCGCGATCTCTTTAATATTCACAATGGCTAGAGATGACACAACAGAAAACAATGAAAGCAGGCAAAAAAACAAACGAAAAAAAACAAAAAAAAAAAAAACGAGAACATACCGAAACTAGCATTGAAATGGTCAAAGGCTGAATAATTGGATGCGAGATCATTCACGACTAAAACTGTGAAATAGTGAAGCTTTGGGACGACATATTAGACATTATTATCAGGTATTTTATTCATTTCCTGTCGTTCATCCTTCGTTCATTGTAAAAAAAAAGAAAAACTGAGTATTCTTGCATTTAACTAACAGGCATATCAAAAGAAAAAAAATATGAATAATTACTCATTTTTTAAATATTATTTCCGTCTGTAGTAAAATTCATTAGTTTTATTTTTATCACTTCAGTTGATGAAAATTCAGGCTGTTGTATATTAAACAATAACCCTGTTTTAGAGTTTACGAAAAAAACAACAAAAAAAAAACGAAGACAGGTAGTGTACAAAACAAAACAGATGTACTAGTTTAACGCTCAGGAATAGAAAAAAGTCTTTTACGTTTCGAGCCTACGCTCTTCTACAGAAAGGGACACAGAAAAAAACAATGAGAGAAACAAGGAGAGAAAAATATGAGAGAAAAAAGGAGAGAAAAATATGTATGTATATATATATATATATATATATATATATTATATATATATATATATATATATATATCACGGCATATTCATGCTGTTGACGAATCATGGCTTGTTCCTCCTCGATTTATTTCTGTCTCACGCAACATCACCCAGGTCTTTCTCGATCTGCACGTTCATTCTCTTCTTCATCCAGTTGAACATCATTCTCTGCCTTCCTCTCGCTCTCCTTCCCACCAGCTCAGTCTCCCCCATGTAACGCTCCATTTCGTCATCCTCTCTGAGAAAATGACCAACAAATCTCCACTGCATCTTTCTGATAGAATCCATCAACTGTCTCTTCACTTTCATCTTCTTCAACACTTCCACATTCGTCACCCTCTGTACCCACGAGATTCTAAGTATTTTCCTATAAAACCACATTTCTGCAGCTTTGAGTCTCTTCTCCATGACTTTGCTTATCTTCGAAGACTCACATCCATACGCTAGCACCGACCAGATGTAGCACTTCAATAGTCTTTTCTTGACTTCCATTCCAGTTCTCTTTGCACAAAAAATGCTCCTCATATCCATAAAAGTCTTCTTTGCTAATCTAATTCTGCATCTGATGTCCTCGTCTGACCTTCCACTTGATGCTATCCAACTTCCCAGATATATATGAAGCTGACCTTCTGCTCTTTCCCAGTTCCATTCACCGTCAAGCGATAAGCGGGTACCTGTGCTTTCTTCGTACAGACCATTGAGAAGTTTTTTTCTGGCAGTTAATCGCAAATCCAAGCTTTCCTTTCTCCCAAGTCACGATATTAATCAAACTCTGAAGCTTCTCTTCTGTGTCCGCAAACGAAACCATATCATCTGCGTACCTCAGATTGTTATAATTCCTTTCCCCCAGTTGTAGCCCAGCTTTATCCGAGAAACTGGTACACCTGGAAAAGTTCTGGACATAGTTGCCGGAATCAAATTGATGGCAGCTTTCTGTACAAGCCTTTTTGTTTCTTTATGCACTTTTCCACCAAACTCCTCAAGCACAGAATTGCATTTCTCGTCCCCTTTCCTGTTCAATAGCTGAACTGTTCATCTGATAGGTTTCCCCTTATAGTACCTTTCATTCGATTCAACTCCACTCTCAAAATAATTGTCTTGATCTTGCTGAGAGATTTCTCACTATACAGGTTGAATAAAACAGGTGACAAAATACAACCCTGCCGGACGCCTTTCTGAATGTCAATGCAGTCACCCAATTCTCCATGCACTCTGATGGCAGCTTTCTGGTCCCAATACAAATTTCGAATCATTCTCAGATTTTCCCCATCAATCTCGAGTTCTTCCACCAACTTTTCTCACCAACTCTTCATGCTTGACGCAGTCAAACGCTTTCACATGGTCAATAAAACAGATGTACAAGCCTTTTTGTGTCTTTATGCACTTTTCCACCAAACTCCTCAAGCACAGAATTGCATTCCTCGTCCCCTTTCCTGTTCAATAGCTGAACTGTTCATCTGATAGGTTTCCCCTTATAGTACCTTTCATTCGATTCAACTCCACTCTCAGAATAATCTCCGTCACATGACTCATTAGGCTTATCGTTCTGTGATTTTTGCACTCGATTGTTCCAGACTTTTCAGGCAAGGCGATAAAGATTGATTCCAGCATTTCTTCAGGAACATCCTCCGAGTTGTAAACATGGTTCGCTATCTCTGTTAATTTTTCTACTCCATAACTCCCCAAAGCATTTCTTAGTTCAAACGCGATGTCGTCATTTCCCGTCGCTTTCCCACTTATCATCTTGTCCATAGCCTGCTTGATTTCAGTTGATGTAATCATATGACCATCCATCGGATTGCTTATCCCTGGTTTGTCTTTCCTTCCATCATCAGCGTAGAGACCTTTGACGTAATCGGTCCACTATCTCTTGACTGACTCGTCATCCATCAGATTGGTGACATCTTCATCTTTAATACAGCCTGTCAGATTTTTCTTCCTCCTAAACGTATCCTGTCTAACTTTTTCATGCATCATCAGTGCATCTTTCTTCTCCAGCTCTTCAAACTCTTCACAACACCCCTCCAGATATTCTTCCTTTGCTTTTTCTACACATCTTTCGAATCGCTTTGTTCAATTTTCTGTACATCTCCAGGTCATTCTTTGCCAGTCTTCTCTCATCCATCTATGAAGTGTCTCTTGAGTTATCCAATTATTTTTCGAAATTCTTTCAATTTCCGGAAGCCATTCTTCTGCTGCCTTTATCAATGCATTCTGCAGGAATTTCCATTCATATTTCTCCTCCAACTGTGCTCTTCCGTGACGTTTTGATCCACGACGTTTTGGCAAAACCCTGTCCTGATATCATTGTCTAATTTTAGCTGCTTTAACTGTAGTCGAGGTGCAGTCTTCTCCCGATAGAGTTTCTCTAATTTCAGTCTGATTTTCCCGCTAAGCAACACATGATCAGTGTCACGATCGACTCCTGGATACGTCCTGACTCTTTGTACTGAATTTCGAAAGCATTCATTGATCAAGATGAAATCAATTTGATTCCGGCAACTATGTCCAGAACTTTTCCAGGTGTACCAGTTTCTCGGATAAAGTTTGAAAAATGCGTTTGTTATGATCAAACCATTTTCCTTGCACCCCTCATCTAGCCTCTCACCTCGTTCATTCCTCTGTCCCAGACCAAATCCAACAGCTTCACCGTCTTTACTCTGCCCAGCTTTCGCATTGATGATTTTAATACCATGTGATTTGCACTGCTGCACTGACTCATCCAGTTGGTCGTAAAATTCACCTGTCTCTTCGATGTTACTGTTGGGAGTGAGAGCGTAGCACTGGATCACTACTGTGTCGACGACTTATCTCGAAGTCGTTCCAACATCACTCTATCGGAGATACAGCAGTAGCCAGCCAATCTTTCAGCTTTTTCTTGATCTAGAAACGTTCCAACTCCATGTCCATGTTTGTCGCCTGTTCCGCCGGAATACAGAAACATGATCCCATCTGAAACAACTTTCCCTGCACCAGGCCATTTCACTTCACAAATTC
>NC_043006.1:13951502-13964002 GCF_006345805.1 Octopus sinensis | reverse complement strand
GTGTATGTGTGTATATGTGTATGTATATATATGGGTATGTGTGCGCGTATGTGTGTGCATATGTGTGCGTATATGTGTGTGTATGTGTGTGTATATGTATGTGTATATGCATGAATATATCTGTGTACGTATATAACAGGAAGCTTTATGAAAATAGACAAAAGACGAAGGCAGGTGGAAAACAAACAAACAATTGTATTAGTATGGCGCTCAGGAAATATAAATAAAACAAGTCTTTAACGTTTCGAGCCTACGCTCTTCAACAGAAAGATACACAGAGAGAAAAAAAACACAGAAAGAAGGAGAGAAAAAAATGTAGACAAAAAAAAATTTACACATGTGTGTGGTTGTGTGCGTATGTTTGTGTGTATGTTTCTTGAGGATAAAAGAACGGCTAACGCTGTGTACATTCCCGAGAAACATCACTGAAAGTTGATAGTCGTTCTGTTATAAATCAAAACTAATAACAAGAAGGAAAATTTAAATTGAATGATGGCGACTGCATATGTATCATACGAAAGCTCGATCCGGGCTCCTTGAAACATTAACATATATGGAATGGTGTGGTAAGTAGCTTGTTTACCAACCGCATGGTTCCGGGTTCAGTCTTCTACTATAGCCTCGGGCCGACCAAAGCCTTGTGAGTGGATTTGGTAGACGGAAACTGAAAGAAGCCTGTCGTATATATGTATATATATATGTATGTGTGTGCGTTTGTGTGTCTGTGTTTGTTCCCCTAGCATTGCTTGACAACCGATGCTGGTGTGTTTACGTCCCCGTCACTTAGCGGTTCGGCAAAAAAGAGACCGATAGAATAAGTACTGGGCTTACAAAGAATAAGTCCCGGGGTCGATTTGCTCGACTAAAGGCGGTGCTCCAGCATGGCCGCAGTCAAATGACTGAGACAAGTAAAAAATAAAAAATAACCGAAAGATTTCACGAACGGATCTGCTGTTCGGCCGAGACGCATTAAGAAACCAAGCCGATGCATTTTAACTGCGCATGCTCGAGATTGGAAATGATTACTGATGTAATGTGTAAATGTATTAAGGTATTGAGATAAGAAATGATATAATCAGGGGGTTTATATGTAACAGTAATTATATCATGTTGTGAGCAGTAAAGGACAGTAGAAGCAATAAAAATCGTGGTTCAGACTTCTGCTATGGCCTCACTTTTTATTTCCTTACATACAGGGTATGACGAAAAGAACCTCTCCTATATTAGCTACTTGGAGAGACTGTTACCACATGCCTAACTTCACTAGCACCATATCATAAGCCGTGTAAAATATGCTTTCAAATTTTTTAGGGAAGAGGTAAGTCGATTACATCAACCCCACTGTTAAACCGGTACTTATTTTATCGACCTCGAAAGGATGAAAGACAGAGTCGACCTCGGCGGAATTTGAACTCAGAGCATAAAGAAAAGCGAAATATCGCTAAGCATTTTGCCCGGCGTGCTAACGATTCTGCCAGCAGGCCACCTTAGGCTGTGTAAAATATGGTCTGAAAAATATCCCACATTAATGAAGTTAGACAGGTGGCAATGGTTCCCTCATGTAGCTAATGTGGGAAATGTTTTTGCCTACACCTGCGCATCAAATGATTATGTTTATCATTCAATTGTAGTTTAAAAACCATTAGAAAGTAATTAAACGTAAATTGAATTAAATGCATCTTGATAAATGAAAATAGGGTGTTGGTATGCACAGTATAAAACACTATATAAATAACAACAATAAAATATGCCCGAATGAACACAGCACCAAAAGTTATATATAGAAAACTATGAGTTGAGCTTTGAGAAATGGCTGACATACGCATAATACTTACCATGAGTTATGCAAACAATAGCGAAGACAATACCAACAAAGCCAGCAGCGATTTTTGTTGGGTAAAATTTCGATATTCAAAATTTCTTGTGTATATTTCTTCGAATTTGTTTGGGAAATAGGAAATTGTAACATACTTTTATCAAATACACTGTATAGGCGCAGGAGTGGCTGTGTGGTAAGTAGCTTGCTAACCAACCACATGGTTCCGGGTTCAGTCCCACTTCGTGACATCTTGGGCAAGTGTCTTCTGCTATAGCCCCGGGCCGACCAATGCCTTGTGAGTGGATTTGGTGACGGAAACTGAAAGAAGCCCGTCGTATATATGTATATATATATGTGTGTGTGTGTGTGTGTTTGTGTGTCTGTGTTTGTCCCCCTAGCATTGCTTGACAACCGATGCTGGTGTGTTTACGTCCCCGTCACTTAGCGGTTCGGCAAAAAAGAGACCGATAGAATAAGTACTGGGCTTACAAAGAATAAGTCCCGGGGTCGATTTGCTCGACTAAAGGCGGTGCTCCAGCATGGCCGCAGTCAAATGACTGAAACAAGTAAAAGAGTATTAGAGTAGCCATTTTGTGTTAGCATATGGTGATGCTCTAGCATGGCCACAGAGTCTGGAAAGAACGGGTAGAAGAGTATATATTTTAATCAAAGCAATGGTGACGGAGCCCATCGTCCGCGGGTGAAATTTTACACTTCGTTTTTGAAACTTTGTCAAAAAAAACAAAAAACAAAAAAAAAACGAGATTATGCACTTTGAAAGATCTCGAAGCGGAATATGGTGATTCCATTGTCCATGATTATCAGAACACAAAAATCCATACTTAAGTGCCTTTATAAGTTGGAAGACCAAGTGAAAATCTTCAATTATATAAAAGGCATTTTTTTTACTGTGTAACTAAAGAGTCAATTAATTACATGGCAAGGTGAAAAAAGAATATTGACAAGAAAAATTAGTTTACGTACACCCCCACCAATAGATACACGCCGTAGTGCGTCGGACTGTATGACATAAGTTAAAATAGAGCTGGCTGTTGAATGCGATATTGGCCCCTGTTTCATTGTCTCCTTCGTAGCGAAATATTAGCGGTTTGTAAACGCGGAGAATACAAGGAACGGTTTTGCGTCGACTTGAAAGTACTTATGGTCCTTCAAGACCACTTGGTTGTTCTGGCGCTATATCAAGCGTCGACTTCGATACACGGAGCAAAGCAGTGGAAGTCAGAAAATCCAGTAATTATACATGAGGCAGCAAAAGTCAACTGGGTGTTTCCTGCTCGGAGAAGATAGAAAAATTGAAGAGAGAGAGAGAGAGAGAGAGAGAGAGAGAGAGAGAGAGAGAGAAAATAGTGAAAAGAGCAGAATCACTAATAATAGCTGCTGTTACCATTGCGGCACCATTCGAAGTTCCGGAAATGACAGAGAAGATTGCCTCAGCTTGGGCTTCATAAACAGAAGATGGAGGATATACTGTTTTCAGCGGTACGACACTACCCACTTGCAATGACGGGAGAGAAGGAAGGCTGGAGATGAGTAACAAATCTCTGTGGAGAAAGAATTAAAAAAAGGAGGAATAAATAGAAATAGGAGAGAAACAATCCTGTGTAAAACATACAATTAAGACCCCGATCCACAGGTTGATACGAAGTTCACGTCCTTAGTATTGAACAACAAATCTTTCAGACCATAGCGGTGTGTGTATCAAACCGATAAGCATAATAAGGTGCTGTGTAAGGAAGAAAAGAGAAATGTAGTTGTTATACAAGACTACAGCGACAATTTACGATAGCAGAATGTTGAAACATCCAGTAGGACGTTGACTTCGTTCCATCATGGGCATTTCCACAAAATACTCAGCTCTAGAAGTACCATTTTCTATTATGAGAAATAGTCAGCAATCAGAAATAAAGCAAGAACAAGTGTGAAGAGAAGGCCGTCCATTCCACACAAATCGCATCGAAATTCGTGAATGTTCGCACAATAATCGAACTCATGAAATACTTAACGGGGATATGTTATCATTTCAATATATGTATGTATGTATGTGTGTATGTATGTATGTATGTATTTATGTATGTATTTATGTATGTATGTATGTATGTATGTATGTATGTATGTGTGTATGTATGTATGTATGTATGTATGTATGTATGTATACATAAATACATACTACATACATACACACACGCATATATAGACTCTCTCTCTCACACACACATATACATATATATATATATATATATATATATATATATATATACATATATACACACATATATATGTACATATACATATATATTTAAATATATATATATATATATATATATATATATATATATATACATATATATATACATATATACACACATATATATGTACATATACATATATATATATATACATATATACACACATATATATGTACATATACAATCAGCAAATAAGGGTGAGAAAATTGGATACTAATTCAATAGTACATCCATTTAACACCAAGTGGCTTAGTGCATAAAAACCAGGAATATAATAAATTTTATACATAAATATAAGAGAGTAACCACTATGTGGTCGACTCTAGCACTAAAAATAGATCCGCTAGGTTTCAGCCACAAAGAATTGTTTCCGAGGAAAGTTAGCACGACTACTAGCGCAAACGAACGGGGCAAATAAAAATAACAAAAATGTCGATTAGTTCAGGACAATTGCTTCGCTATTAATAAATTATGTAATTTTACTCACAAGGACAGAAAAACGGACGATGTTACACGAATATGAATACAAAAATAATACGTAAAAAGAATAATAATAATACGTAAAAACAACAATAATAATAATAACAATAACAGGACATCACGAACAGGCGTCTTTCGACTTAGACGAATTAAACTCAGCTGGCGTGTTAGGAATGTGCCTTGGGGCAGAGAAAAAATGTTGGTGTTACCACGACTGCTGCCAGATCCAAAAGTCCAGTAGTCGGTCAGTCAGTCACGTGTGAAGAGAAGAGAAAGGAAAAGAGGGACAGAGGAATTAAGGAGGGGAGAAGAGAGAGAAAAAGAGGAACAAGGAATATATATATATATATATATATCCTAGATATTAGAGTCTGAATCTTCAAACACTTTACTAGTGGTAACACCTTAAATAAAAGTGCATGGATACGTTTAAATCTTAATGCAGCATAACCAATGGGATGCAAATGAGATATCAACGCAGCAAAAAGTTATGTTAGACGTCAGTTTAAATACACTGCAATAACAATAATAATGATAATAATATTAATAATAATAATAATAATGATAATAATAATAATAATAAATAGAAGTCACTGCAGCACCAACGGCAGAAGAATTGGAAGAATTCTGGGGAGAAATATGGTCGGCGAACGAACCACCAAAAAAAAGGAGTATCAAAATAACAAACTCGGCATCTGAACAAATTTGGACCCCCATAACAACTGAAGAGGTCACCCAGGCACTGCAAAGACTAAGCAACTGGAAGGCACCTGGGCATGACAAGATCCCCAACTTCTGGTTGAAATATCTAACAGGAATGCACAAAAAGCTGGCTGAAAACTTTAACAACGTACTAGCAGAGCCAGAGACAATGCCTGAATGGCTCACGAAGGGGAAAACCATCTTAATTCCCAAATCAAATGAAACAGAAAAACCAGAAAACTACAGACCAATAACCTGCCTCCCTACTATGTTCAAGGCATTTACTGCAGTGATATCACAAAGGCTGAACAAGCAGCTGGACGAAAACAAACTGTTCCCAGAAGAGCAGAAAGGATGCCGCAAAGGCTCATATGGCTGTAAAGATCAACTAATGATTAATAAAGCCATAACTGAAGACAGCCACAGAAAGAAGAAAGGCCTCAGTATGGCCTGGATTGACTACAAAAAGGCGTTTGATAGCATCCCCCACACATGGATCCTCGAAACACTAGCCATTAACAAAGTAGCACCAACAATCATAAAATTCATAGAGCACTCTATGAATAAATGGCAAACAGTCCTACACCTCCAAACAAAAGAGGGACTCATGAAAACCAAAGACATCCCCATTAGAAGAGGAATATTCCAGGGAGATACGCTCTCTCCACTCCTTTTCTGCTTGGCACTGTCACCTCTATCTGATATGCTAAATAGAACTGGATGCGGATATAAATGTTACGGCAAAACGATCAGCCACCTTTTATATATGGATGACCTAAAACTATACGCTGCAAATGACAAACAGCTGGAAACACTATTAAAGACAGTTCATGGATTTACCAAAGAAATAGATATGAAATTTGGATTAGAAAAATGCGCCAAAGTAACCATGAAAAGAGGAAAACTAGTTAAGAGTAACAACATCACACTAGATGAAGCAAATGAAATAAAAGAATTAGACCAAAGCCAAACTTACAAATACTTAGGAATCCATGAACTAGATAAGACACAACACACATAAATGAAAGAGAAAATAAAAAAAGAATATTATAGACGAGTTAGATCAATACTAAACACAGAGCTCACTGCTAAAAACAAGATAATAGGTATCAACACTTTAGCTGTCCCAGTTATAAGTTACAGCTACAATATCCTTAACTGGACACGAAATGAACTGACCAAAATAGATAGGAAAACAAGAAAAATAATGACAGGATCTAGGATGCATCACCCAAAATCTGACATAGAAAGACTATATATACAACGTATAGAAGGTGGTAGAGGCCTTATACAGCTGGAAAACTACTATAAAATAACCACCATAGGACTGCAAAAATATCTACTTCAGAAGGAAGGAAAACTGATCCAGATAGCGGCAAAACACGAGCAAAACAAAAAACTGTTCTCAGTATTTAAGGAAGCTGACAAATACAAACAAGAAATCATACCACCTAATAAACATGAAGAAGAAGAAGATGAAGAAACAACAAAAGCTATAAAAAAAATGAAATCCAAACTAAAAATAGAACAGCAACGAACCATGATAAAACGATGGCAAGAAAAGCCCCTTCATGGTAAATACTGGACTAAACTAAACGCAAAAGAAATAGACAAAGAAAAATCCCAGCAATGGTTGAGAAGCTCAGGACTCAAAGCAGAGACAGAGGGATTTTTAATTGCAGCACAAGACCAAAGCCTCCCCACCAGAAATTACCAAAATCATGTAATGAAAAGAAATATTACAAGTAACTGCAGAATATGTGGAGATGGACAAGAAACAATAAATCATATTATCTCTAGCTGCCCAGTCCTGGCTAAGAAGGAATATATTCACAGACATGACAGAGTTGGAACTTACATACATTGGAAGCTATGCCAACATTATGGAATAACAACAGAAAAAAGATGGTATAGGCACACACCAGAAAAGGTCACAGAAAACGAGAAAGCAACCATACTCTGGGATATGCCGATACACACAGATAGAGAAATTAAGGCCAACAGACCAGATATAGTTGTCAGAGACCATGAAGAAAAAAAATGCTTTCTAATTGATGTATCAGTACCGGCAGATGACAACGTGTCTCTAAAAGAAATGGAGAAACTCTCAAAATACAAAGACCTGGAAATAGAGGTAACTAGAATGTGGAATCTGAAAACAGAAACAATTCCTATCATAGTAGGTGCATTAGGCATGATAAAAAAATATTCAGACAAATACATAACAAAAACACCAGGACTTACAAACACATATAACATACAGAAAATTGCACTACTAGGCACTGCACACATCCTACGCAGAACACTTTCCATACAATAACCATCAGAGCATCACAACAAATCACAGCACATACCCAAGGCACACAGAGCTGCGCTCGGTAGTGAAGTGAAAGCACGCTATAAAAATAAAACTACTGAATAATAATAATAATAATGATAATAATAATAATAATAATAATAATAAGAAGAAGAAGAAGAAGAAGAAAAAGAAGAAAAACTGTGTAAATGACTAATTCTCCAGCTTTATTTTAATGTTTTGTATATACACCGTAAACAGTATATAATCCAACGATAGATAATAGAGTGGTTGTACACTGTCAACCTAACGTGACAGTAAGGGAATTACATCACCGCTGTTTAGCCCTAGGAAGCATAGACGCCTCCTGTCAGTGTACAACCACTCTATCGCCCCACCACCGTACATATCTCTATGAGATATTTAGAAATTTAATATTTCTGATTTTGGTGATCAGTGAATAAACTTCACTGAAAATTAGATATATATATTTACGCAGTCGAGACAGATATCGTCAGCTAGCAGGCTTCTGCTACTCTAGACCGATGATGGGCAAAGACCCTGAAACATGCGTGTCTCTAGATGCAGGCCTAGCTGTTGGGGGTATTTGTCTCCCCTTCGTAAATATATAAGGACACAGGAAATGTGTCGAAGCCGACAGGAAGCGTCGATGCTTCCTAGGGCTAAACGGCGTGGTGTAATCCCATACTGTCACGTTAAGTTGACAGTATACAACCACTCTATCGCCCCACCACCGTACATATCTCTATGAGATATTTAGAAATTTAATATTTCTGATAGATGATAATTTTTACACAAAGACGTTACAACCATATTTCCTTATTCAAGTGCTTCAGTTCTTTGTACATATATTTAAACGTATGCTGAGATTAATCAATGGTTTTTCCTATCGTTTTGATGCACCATTTTCTATCGTCCATAAAATTGTTGGCATGTTTGACAACACAATTATGATGATATGTATGTTTATATAAAAGAGTAAAAAAGAGGAAAGCTAATTATTGAATATAGAGTGTGTTATACGAGGTCTGATCATTAAGTGTCCAGACTGTTGGCATAGTAACGAACCGAAAAAACTCAGAGTACAACCGCTTGGTAAAAATTGACCGAAAGAAATAAGGCCGAAAAAATGTCGATGTTGACGAATGTTCTGGGAGACCCGCAACCGGACGAACTGAGAAAAAACATTGCAGATGTTCGTGCAGCTGTGAGAGAAAATCGTTGAATCATCATCCGTGAGTTATCAGAGGATGTGCAGATTAGTTACAGTTCAGTTCATTATCGTGTCTGCCAAGTTTGTGCCAAAACTTCTTTTAGCTGACCAAAAAGACACTCGGGTTTCAGTTGCACAAGATCTCCTTGATTGTGTCGAGAACGATGAAACTTTTTGAAAAATTTGCATAGGCCTCTCAGCAGATATCGCCAAACTTTTGACAAAATTTGATGTAGATCTCTTCTCAATTTTCTCTGTATATATCATTTGTGACAATGACATGCTACACACGTTCCTTCCAAGCACTTCTGTAAACAGCGAAAGTGAGCTAGAATGTTAAAACGTTGTGCGCATGCACAACAGAGTTCAAGGTCAATCTGTGCCAAGCGGATTTTTCTCTGCGTGCTTTAGCTTCGTTACTATGGTAACAGTCCGGATACTTATTGATCAGACCCCGTATATATATATGATAACATTCAAATTTTAAACATGCATATACGAATAATTATATTTATTAAGTGTATCCTGTTCTTCTGTTCTTTAGACATTATATATATATATATTTGATTACTAATTATATAATCATATTTAGTAATAGTAATTAGGTGTAGATTATGTAGGTTACGTACATAACTAGAATATGATTTAACTAAGAGGTTTATAAAATAAGCAAATAGATAGGTAAATACATAACTATTTGCAGACATTAAGCTTATTCTATGGATTTTGCATAACGTGTTAGTTCTAGATAAATGTGAACTTAGAAATACTTCCCAACAAATGCTATAGTACATCACGATTATCTGTTTCTTATATTGTTAAAAAATATTTGTTTATTTTCCCTGTATTAATAATTTACGTCATATTTTTAATTCATAGAATTTTTTTGCAACGCCAAATTTTTCGTTTAACGGTTAAAACTTCAATTTGCAACGTTACAATACATATTTCTACTTATTAGTCCTAAAATTATAATTTACGTATTGATTTAAAGTGATAGAATTCTTGCAACACTAAATTTTTAGTTAATTTTTAACTTGGTTTTAGTTTAATTTTAGATTAGTTTAATTTTAATTCCAAATTTTTTAAGTATAAATTTTAAATGATAAGTTTACTTTTTAGTTTAACGTCTAAAATTCCATTTAACCGACATCAATAAGATAAATAACGTCTTTACTTTTCATAAATATCGGTAAATTTTATCTGATTATTTATTTATTTAAATAAATTAACCACGTAAATTTATTTTTTCCTTCATATATATATTTTCCTATTTTTTCTATATTTAGTTTTTTTCAAAATTATCTCCCAGACACTGGAAATCTTTTAAATAGAGGATATAATTTTCTTTAGTACTGGTATTCATTAATATGAATTATCTCCCCTACATAGGAAATCATATAAATAGAGGACATAATTTCTACAGTAGCCATGTTAAATTTGTGGAGTTAACTGGTACTCATCAATAAGATAAGTTATGCTTCTACTTTTCTTTAATACTGTTGAATCTCATCGATTATTTCTAAATTTATAACTTAATTATAATGTCTTCATTTATGATGTAAATTTATTTTATGTTATTTAGACCTGAAGAGTGGCTATGTATCTTTGGATCGAAGAAATACTAATTTTTGTGACTATCGATTTAAATAAATCGTCACGAAACGCGCGTTGTCGATTTAATGAGTATTAATTAGTATAGTAATTTTTAGTATAATATTAATGATATATTTAAATTATATTTTATTATAGATAATATCTTTCATTATTAACTGAATTACTTTGATGGAGGTTCTGTCTCTTAATTGTATATATATATATATATATATGTTAACATTAAGGGGTAGTAACAGAGTGACTCATCGCCCGAAAGTTTCGTGCGCCGGCACTTATCAAACTAGTTACATGTTGAAGGTCTGAGTGTTCATATGTATATGCGCATGTGTATATGTGCGTGTGTGTCTATATATGTTACAGAAAGAAGAAGAAAAAGAAAAGAAGAGCTGGTTTTATTTATGTATTCTATTTTCTCCATCATATATGTATATTTGCATGTATATGTATAGGTGTGTGTATATGTATGTGTATGTATGCTTGTATATATGTATATAAGTATATATATGTACAAAGATATGTGTGTGTGTATATACGTATGTATATATATGCATGTATGTATGTGTATATCTGCATGTGTTTGTATATGTTTATATCTATATCTCTTATTTTAATCTATACTTATTCTTTGCTGTAGTCTGCTTGCCATGTATATGCATGTACATGTATATGTATATATGTGAATGTATGTATGTGTGTATGTATGTATATATGTTAATATATTGTGTTGAGTCATAAATAATTTCCGATTTTATGAAAATTTTTGGAAAAGAATTATTTTCTATTTTCAGTGTAGTTAGAATTATTTTTAATGACATCTCATTTATCATGTGGTTTTTTGATTAATCTCGAATAAAATTCAGCTGGCTTTGACATAAAAAAGTTTTCCATTTACTTTTTTATCTGATCTGCTTCAGAAAATATTTTTTTCTCATCAGAGCATTTTGTAGAGCCGAAGAAGATGGAAATTAGTTGGTGCAAAGTCTAGTGAATTTGGTGGATGGCCCACATCCAATATTTTATTCTGCGTTATTCTTGCTGAAAACGGTTTTGTCTTATCAGGGAGAAACAAAAGGTTTCTCCTATTGACGAGTGCAGGGCGTTTTCTTAAAAGATTTTCATGTTGAGAGTTTAAGACGGCATTTTGTGTTTCATTGCGATTTAAAAACTAAAAATGAATAATATCGCCGTGTTTCCACCATATACACAACAATAATTTTACTTCCATGAAGCTGATCCTTTGAGGTAGGTTATGGAGATTTATCCTTGTCCATCCACTGCATTTTGCGTTGAACATTGTCATAAAAAGACCCATTTTTCATTACTTGTAATGATATTTTTGAGAAAGTGTGGAGGCGCAATGGCCCAGTGGTTAGAGCAGCGGACTCGCGGTCGTAGGATCGCGGTTTCGATTCCCACACCGGGCGTTGTGAGTGTTTATTGAGCGAAAACACCTAAAGCTCCACGAGGCTCCGGCAGGGGATGGTGGTGATCCCTGCTGTACTCTTTCACCACAACTCTCTCTTACTTCCTGCTTCTGTTGTACCTGTATTTCAAAGGGCTGGCCTTGTCACTCTCTGTGTCACGCTGAATATCCTCGAGAACTACGTTAAGGGTACACGTGTCTGTGGAGTGCTCAGCCACTTACACGTTAATTTCACGAGCAGGCTGTTCCGTTGATTCGGATCAACCGGAACCCTCGTCGTCGGAACCGACGGAATGCTTCTCATTTTTGAGAAACGGGTTATGTCTCTGACTTGAAAGAAGACTTGTCGCTATGGACATGCGATCTTTCCTATTCTTATCCTCAAGAGTATGGGGAACCGAAACACTCAGCTTGCTGACTTTTCCTATTGTTTCCAAGTGTCGGCAGGTGATGGATTGGAATGTGTTGCAGTCAGTTTCTAATTCCCCAGTACTTTTACAATCATTGAGTTCCACTAACTCTCTTAAAGTATCTTATTCAAAGTATGATGAGCGTCCTGGTCTGAGTTGATCTCTCAGTGATAAATCTCCGGAACAACCAATTTCGCACTTGCCGGTCAATAATGACACTTTGGCCGTAAACACTGCATATTTTCTTAACTT
>NC_043006.1:13904002-13939002 GCF_006345805.1 Octopus sinensis | reverse complement strand
TGTGCAGCCCTGTGTGGCTATATAAGAAACATATCTATCTATCTATCTATCTATCTATCTATCTATCTATCTATCTATCTATCTATCTATCTATCTATCTGTCTATCTATCTATCTATCTATCTATCTCTCTATCTCTATCTATCTATCTATCTATCTATCTATCTATCTATCTATCTATCTGTCTGTCTGTCTATCTATCTATCTATCTATCTATCTATCTATCTATCTATCTATCTATCTATCTATCTGTCTATCTATCTATCTACCTGTCTGTCCGTCTTTCTGTCTGCCTGCCTGCCTGCCTGTCTGTAAGAGAAATAATTGGCGAAATTAACGTGAGGATATGTAAAACCCGCTCCCTTCTTCAAGAAAATATTGCCAATCTTCTCTTGAAGAGGAGAATCTGCCAGGTAACGATTCTTCCTGCTCACCAGAAAATAATGATAACAATAATAATAATAATAATAATAATAATAATAATAATAATAATAATAATAATAATAATAATAATAATATTGACGTAATTCTTCACAAAGATAAACAGGAGTGGCTGTGTGGTAAGGAGTGGCACCTTGGGCAAGTGTCTTCTACTATAGCCTCGGGCCGACCAATGCCTTGTGAGTGGATTTGGTAGACGGAAACTGAAAGAAGCCTGTCGTATATATGTATATATACATATATATGTGTATGCGTGTGTGTGTTTGTGTGTCTGTGTTTGTTCCCCTAGCATTGCTTGACAACCGATGCTGGTGTGTTTACGTCCCCGTCACTTAGCGGTTCGGCAAAAGAGACCGATAGAATAAGTACTGGGCTTACAAAAGAATAAGTCCCGGGGTCGAGTTGCTCGATTAAAGGTGGTGCTCCAGCATGGCCGCAGTCAAATGACTGAAACAAGTAAAAGAGTAAATGAGAGTCAAAACGAAGAGCACGATTCGATTGTGATTGACATTTTATTGAACGATATTTCAGCAGTAAATCTGTCTTTGTCAAGTTCAAAAGAAGAGGTGATAAAAATTCAAAACTATAGAAATTTAAACGTAAAATATGAACGAGAGCAACCATCAGTTTTTAAGTTTCAATTTTATAATGGGCGAAAAGAAAAAGACAGAAAACAAAAAACGGAAAAAAAGACGATAGAAAAAAAAGGAAAGAAAAAAGAGAATAAAGTTTAGACAATGATTTTACCTCCATGTCGAAGGGTTGCACCATGGGTACCCACATGGCAATTAATTTCGCTAATGTCTTCATGACGAAATTCGAGACACAGTTACTGAAGACATTCAAATCTCTTCATGGTCATGAACCAATACCAAAACCTGAAAATAATTGGTAAAATCCGCCTTGTACTTAAGGAAATAATTTCAGCTAATGATGTTGGTATTGCATATCTCAACCACCTGCACGATGCATCCGCGAAATTCTCAATGATTCCATGTAGTGAAAATGACATGACGTATTTTTTTTATCTATAAGGATCACAGGATAGTTAATGAAATTCTTGCATTTCCGTGGCTGTTAAGCTAGAAACTATGGCTTGAAGTCCAACATAAATTTTATGTCTAGTTTTTCATAAACCAACGTTGAATTTTTGGATACAAAAGTCAAGTTTTCTGGAGGCAGAATAGTGACAGAGTTATTTTGCAAGACCACAGTATCCCACATTTATCTCCACCGCCGCTCCGATCATCCACATAATCTTATTCGGTCAAATCCAAAATCTCAATTTGTGAGGATAAAACGGATTTGTACTGTCATAATGGATTACTGGAAACATGCAAATTCTTTTGTATATCGTTATGTCATGAAATAAGCTAAGATTAGCAAAGATAGTCAAAACCTTTACGCAGAATTTTAGCAAACACTACAATAGCTGACAGAATCCCTTTAGTGATTAACTGGCACCGACATTTCGCTGGCATTTCAAAGGTGTTGCATGAAAGTTATCAGCATGAAGAAAGTCACGCAGAAATTGACCCAACAGAACTACATGATCTAAAAAATCAAATCTTGATTGAATTGTTGAAAATTAAAGAAAACAGTATGAATGAATGCGGCACTCTCTCCAAAATTCGCAATTCTAACCAAAACCTGAAAATAATTGGTAAAATCCCCCTTGCACTTAAGGAAATAATTTCAGCTAATGATGTTGATATTGCATATCTCAACCACCTGCACTATGCATCCGCGGAATTCTCAACGATTCTATGTGGTGAAAATATTAGAAAATGACAACATTCCCACAAAAAGCCTACTTTGTAAGAGCATATTTAACACCAAATTCAGTTACTTAGGTCTGACATAGAATGTTTAAAAGACCTTAAGTTTGATAAGACTATCAAATCAACAAAAATCCGAAAATTAAAGAAAAAATATATGAAAACCATATTTGACATCGATACAACCACTGAAGTCATCAAGCAAAAAGGTATGTGCTAAAGCTGCCCGCATAGCAAGATATGAAAAGCGCGTTAGATTCTTCAAGGTCTACAACATGTTCAGGTATAACCCCCAAAAGGTTTTACAGGAAGATAGGGAAAATACAAGTTACAGTAAAGTCTGTCCCATCAAAAGAAGTGCAAGAATTTTGGAATAAAATTTGGGGAGAAGAAAAAACACAGAATGAAAAGGTCCCTTGGATTGATAGAATATCTACAGACTTATACTCCTTAGAAAAGCAAAAGTGGGAGGGTATCAAGACAGAGAATATAAAACTGCTCTCAGGAAGCCAAGGAAATGGAAGTCTCCAGGAAAGATAAAATTCCTAACATCTGGTTGAATGCCTTCCCAGAGAGCCCTGAACCGCTAACAAAACTTCACAATAATGTTTTGCAACAACCTAGCATGATTCCCTCTTGGCTACTTTAAGAAATGAAGAAACAAATGAACCCAAAAATTATAGACCCATAATTATAGACTGCATAGTTACAATGTATAAAATACTAACATCTGCCTTGACTGAATGTACCTATAGTTTTTTAATAGAAAGTGACATATTCCCTAATGAGCAAAAATGATGTAAACGTGGGTCCTATGTTTGAAAAGATCAGCTACTTATCAATAAGATGAACTTGGAAGACACGGAAACACTAATATAACCCAGCAGGACAACGGTAAAATAACTCTCAAAGACTGGAATATCTACAATTTCCTGTGAGTGTTTAAAATCTCTCTCATAATAAGTTGGGAAATTTACATATCTACAGCTTTCGAACACACAAACGATCAGTTTAAAAAACTTTAATATCTACAACTTCTGTGAATATCTATCCTTTCCTTTCTCCCTGAGTATTCGAAAATATAAACACCCTTTTCATTCTAAGAACACTATAATTTTCTCTGTGCGGACATACGAAATACCATATTTAGTAAATCTTCCCTATTTTTCTTTTCTCTCTCTCTGAGTATTCGGAAATGTAAACATCCTTTTCATTGCAAAAGCACTATTGTATTCTTCAACTGGACAGACAGATGAACACCCCTTCCCCCCCAAAATTTAAAAACTTTAGTATATTAAATTTTGTGTGAAACTTTTATCTTTTTATTCTCCATTACTACCCAAATATGTAAACATACCTTTTATTGCAGTAATTACAAACAGAACAGAGTGAATTGCATCTTTTCAAGGCCAAGGCCAGCGTTCTCAGTGTTCGCTGGTAGTAGTAAATACATTTAACCTCTGCTGACCCAAAGTGTGGAAGATTCTTTAGTCTTCTATTGATGACCTCCACACCATCTGCCGAATCTATTTATAGACCTGTAGAATTTGATGTATTCAACAAGCAGCTACTCTTCCCCAACTGTTTCCTCCAGCAACCACATATTTATGATTATCATAAGTGCAAGACAAGAGTTAAAAATAAAGAACATTTTATAGAATCTTTTAATAATAAATGGAAAGAGCAATAATGATAATAAGAACAGTAGTGGTGGTGAAGGTGATAATGATGAAAATAAAAATGTAATAATATGCTGCAGCTGCTAATACCACACCTACTGCTATTCTGATAGCATAGCAATCTGAAGCCCAACTACCACTACTACTACTACCCCACCCGTACTACTGTTGCTACCACCACTGCTGCTACTACACAGATACAACAATAAAGGCAGTAATTGACAACGGCCATAGAAGACTGAAGAAGAGCCTGTTCATTGAAGATTACACGTGAGCAATGGACTCTCTGGAAAGTCGTTCTGCATGACAGAAAGAGTAGTTAAATCTCTTTTAAATTACGACTAACATCACTAAGGAAGGCCAGATCAAATACTATAATTATCTATGTGGTTGTCCATGTGAACAACGCTGGAAATTGATGACACCCCTGCCATGCACAGGCCTGTGTAACCCCTGAGTCTGTTAATATAACAATGACAAATAGTAAAAAATAAATACAATAATATCAGTGATATCAGTGATGATGATGATGATGATGATGATGATGATGATGATGATGATAATAATAATAATAATAATAACAATAATAATAATAATAATAATAATAATAATAATAATAATAATAATAATAATAATAATAATAATAATAATAATAATAATAATGAAAGGAATCAGGTGGAGCCTCTCCATGTCCTAATTTATGATACATCTATTGATTGTGTCACAACAAAAACACTGGTAATTGCGCATCCTGATAATCGCTACCTCATATGAGTGACAATGAAAAAACGAAGTATTGTGAATAACGGTGATAATGAAACTGAAGCCATTGGCGGTGACAGTGTTGCATTCGGCAGGCTCAGAGATTCTGGTCCGGCTCCAGCCTGTCGATATCCATAAAGGGACCACCACACACGACGTAGATGGAGCAAGCAGACTAATGCTGTGGTCATGGAGTGTTACTACATGAGCAACACAGTAGATGAAAATGGTGCTCAAATTAGGAGTTTACCGATAATGTATGTATGATCATTGGAGATGAAAGGGATTGTTCCAACTCAAGGAACAGAAACTATGTGATCAAGCTAGAGCAACAAGAAAACTCGTTGGTTCACAAGGAAGTTGCTAACTAGATATGGAACAGTCCACCCAAAAAAGGACACAGACAGAATGTATGTACCAAGAAAAAGAAGGGGAAGAAGACTTATTGGATGCGAACACAGCATTAGAGCAGAAGAAAACAACATAGCATGGTATGTAAAAGATTAATTTGTTTGACTAAATCCTAGAAGGCGGTGCCGCAGCATGGCCGCATTCCAATTACGCAAACAAGTAAAAGGAGAAAGATAAACGTTAGCTGAATCAAAATATTCTAGAAACTGGTATATTCAAGTAAACACATAGAAGCACGTAAATGCTCGTGAATATTGTGTACGTGTCTGTGTTTGTATGCTTGCGTGTGTATATGTGTGTGTGCGCACACACAAAGGAACACAATGGTGTTTCTAACTCACTGTAAAACGCCCAGAGGTTGTAGTAAACATTTACAGTACTGTAAACCTCTAAAAGTCATTTCTGAAGATGAGGGTAAATTGAAATAAAGTTATTACATTTAAAACAATTTAGCAGGTATATGAGGTGTTACAAAAGGAATTGTGAATAAATATATGCAATATTAGACTTCTTTATGTATAAAAGGGAGGAAAAAACAAAAGCCAGATAATTTTCGCATTCGTTCTTAAACATAATGGGCATTAAATATTTATTATGTCATAATTTTCAGGCGGTGCGTGAATGCATAAATTGATTCTATAATTCAGTAAATATAAGATTTTGCAGCGATGTTTGATAAAAAAAAAAAACAATAGATTGAAAATATTGCTGTTATTCTCTGAGCATTTCTGGATAATATAAAAATAAAAACCTCGTTTTACAGGAACTCAAATACATGCTTTTTTCTTGATATTGAAAAGGAATTGCGATGTAAGCAGCAATAACAACATACAAACACACAAACACACAAACACTCACACACGTACGCATGCACAAATACACACACACATACACGCGTGGCTGTAACTATAAATATTCAAGGCACTAAATAATGCATTCGTTAGACCAAAATAAATTACTATTCTTATTTATTTTATTTTCGGTAAAATTTGTGAATTGATCAGGGTCTGTCAAATGAGCAATGCATACATACATACACACACATACATATATGCGCACACACACACATACATACATACATACATACATACATACATACATACATACATACATACATACATACATACATACATACATACATACATACATACATACATACATACTGTTGTATTATACATTATACTGTTGTATTCTTAAGATGTGGAGGCGCGTGGCTTAGTGATTAGGGTGTCAGCATCATGATCGTAAGATTGTGGTTTCGATTCCTGGACCGGGCGACGCGTTGTGTTCTTGAGCAAAACACTTCATTTCACGTTGCTCCAGTCCACTCAGCTGGCAAAAATGAGTAACGCTGCGATGGACTGGCGTCCCGTCCAGCTGGGGAACACATAGGCCATTGAAACCGGGAAACCAGGCCCATGAGCCTGGCTAGGCTTTAAAAGGGTGCATTTATTTATTTTTGTTCTTAAGATGCTGGATTATTATAACGCCCACTTCAGTATACTTTGTAAAACCAGTAAAGACACGACTATCTCTGACTACCTACTATGTACTCTGGTACTTCACGTATATCTCTTTACTTATAGTGACTATGTTATTCCATTCGTCACGTGGGAGGAGTGTACCATTATTACTAATTCCCTACATCTCCTCCTTTAAGTTTTTCTTAGAAAGTGTCATTCTATTTAGCAACTAGCCTGATTATCTTGCCACGACTGAATGTCAGGTCAAGAACGACCAACCTGCCTTCTGGGTCAGAAAAAAACTACTTTTTCTCGGCTACTCGGTTTCTTTTCAGTAGGACCAACACCCCCGTTCCGAGTTCAAATTCCGCCGAGGTTGACTTTGCCTTTCATCCTTTCGGGGTCGATAAATTAAGTACCAGTTACGCACTGGAGTCGATGTAATCGACTTAATCCCTTTGTGTGTCCTTGTTTGTTCCCTCTGTGTTTAGCCCCTTGTGGGTAGTAAAGAAATAGATTGAGCCTTGACAAAGCCGTCTTGAATTGTTATCATGTCCTTGTACATCAACAAATCACTTTTATTCGTCGACAGTTGGCGAGTTCTATCTCCAGCTGCAGACGCAAAACTTCTTTTCTGTTTACCTTCCTCCGTTTGAAGGCTTTTCACCTCCATGTTCCGCCTTGCAACGGGACAATAGTGGGAATTCATTTTCAGACGAATCCGAAACAACTTTTTTGGCCCCTAAATCTGTCGAATCTTCGTCAAATGAATGCAAACTTTTTGGCATCATGCCTGCAATTAGTGTTTCCCCTACAGGGAAAAACACACAATAGTTTTCGAACAAAAACTATTATACAACTTTAAACAGGTACAACAAATAAAACGGGCAAATAAACCGTTCAAACATACCTATCTAAAATTCAGCAGTTCAATACTGTAGTCATTATTTAGTTCGATATAACAAGTCTGTCTTGGCAATTGCTCTCCTTTCCCGATCACCTTCCACAACTCAATACCTTTATCATACTTTTTTACTATCTCCATTTGTGCCTTATTTAACAATTGGCATATAATAGGACCACCATCTACATCCGTCCACTCGCTCACCAGATTTACAACGTCAAACGCATGCAAAACAAACAGGGGGAGAGGGAGCGGATCTTTTCAGTTTGAACGGCAGTTTTTTCTAGCGGTGTCATATGAAATGTTCACCCATAACTATGACCCTAGTATCGATCTATTGCATTTTAATTTGTCTTAGGGTTAGGGTTAGTTAGGGTTGGTTAGGGGTGGGGGAAGGGTATCTTTTTTTCTTCACAAATGTAAATAAACGAGGGACATATTCATACGGCACAGAATGTTTTTTTTTTTTTTTTACCTCAATAGACGTCAGTGATTGGTTGGAATTGCAGAAATTGAAGAAAAAAACAACAAATATCTTACAAACTATAGAATTTTCTCAATAGAGCCAAGAGAAAAAGATGTCTTATAAACACATTCTACCAGTATACTAAGTTTAAAAGTGTTTAGTTAAGTGTAAATTATTTTTAAAAACTGCCGTTCAAACCGAAAAGATCCGAAGGAGCCATATTTATATCATGTGTGTTTGCATTTCTTTTCTGTTTTGTTGTTGGAGGGGAATGGGTAGGTTTGGTGTTTGCATGGGGAGGGTGTGGTGAAAAGGGAGAGGGAGGGCACTGGGTAGGTTGGGGTTCACAAGGACTTACTTTCTTTTTCTTTTTTTTCTTTTCCTAGCTATTTCCCCATTCCCTATCTTCTAATACTGGAGTTTCTCTTTCTACTTCTTTGTACTTATTTAATCGACCCCGAAAGGATGAAAGGCAAAGTCGACCTCGGCGGAATTTGAACTCAGAATGTAGCGGCCGACGAAATACCTAATTCTCTACTACCCACAAGGGGCTAAACACAGAAAGGACAAACAAGGACAGACAAACGGATTAAATCGATATATATCGATCCCGAAAGGATGAAAGGTAAAGTCGACCTCGGCGGAATTTGAACTCAGAACGTAACGGCAGATGAAATACAGCCACGCATTTCGCCCGGTGTGCCTAGGTTTCTGCCAGCTCGTCGCCTTTATAAAAATAACCCTTTCTATTGCAGGAACGACGCCTAGCATTAAGAAAGAGGGGTCAGTCAATTACAGCAACTGCAGGGTTTAACTGTTACCTATCTTATGAGCAGATGAAAAACAAGGTGGATTGCGTAGGAGTTTGAATTCAGAACCCGCTAAGAAATTTGTGAGGCGTGCTAACGATTCTACCAGCTCGTCGCCTTTCTAGAAGTTGATATAATCTTTTCTGTTATAGGTACAAGGCCCTAAATTTGGGGTGAGGGGTATAGTCGATTACATCGACACCAGTTCTCGGATCTTTTCGGTTTGAACGGCAGTTTTTTCCAGCGGTGTCATATGAAATTGTCACCTATAATTATGACCCTAGTATCGATCTATTGCATTTCAATCTGTCTTAGGCTTAGGGGTGGGGGGAAGGGTATCTTTTTTTCTTCACAAATGTAAATAAACCCAATCTGTTTCTTAAACGAGGGACATATTCATACGGCACAGAATGTTTTTTTTTACCTCAATGGACGTCATTGATTGGTTGAAATTGCAGAAATTGAAGAAAAAACAACAAATATCTTGCAAACTATAGAATTTTCTCAAAAAAGCCAAGAGAAAAATATGTTTTATAAACACATTCTACCAGTATACGAAGTTTAAAATTTTTTAATTACCTAAAAATTATGTTAAAAACTGCCGTTCAAACCGAAAAGATCCCAGTTCTCAACTGATACTTAATTTGTCGACCCTGAAAGGATGAAAAGAAAGTCGACCTCAGCAGAATTTGAACTCAGAACGTAGCGGCGGGCAAAATAGTTCTAAGCAAGTCGTCTAGTATGCTAACGATTCCGCCAGCTCGCCACCTTCCAGAATTTAATATTATTTCTACTCTAAGAAGAAGGCCTTGAAAAGTCTTGGAGTGGGGAGTGGAATAGTCGGTTACATCGACCTCAGTGTTAACTGGAACTTGTTTCATCAACCCCGAAAATATATAAGTGAAATTTTAATATAATAATATATATATATATATATATATATATATAATATATATATATATATATATATATATGTGTGTGTGTGTATGTATATGTGTATATATATATGTGTATATATATATGTGTATATATATATATATATATATGTGTGTGTGTGTGTGTGTGTGTGTGTGTGTGTGTGTGTGTGGAGGCGCAATGGCCTAGTGGCTAGGGCAGCGGACTCGCGGTCGCAGGATCGCAGTTTCGATTCCCAGTGTTTATTGAGCGAAAAACACCTAAAAAGCTCCACGAGACTCCGGCAGGGGGGTGGGGTGATCCCTGCTGTACTCTTTCACCACTCTTTCTCCCACTCTTTCTTCTGTTGGCCTGCTCGCTTAGCCTGCGGGGTGGCGTCATTCGAAGGCTAAAACAATGCGAATGCATTGTGACCAGCGATGTGTAACAACATCTGATGGTCTGGTCGGTCACGTGATCACGTGATATATATATATATATATATATATATATATATATATATATATATTAGAAAAAAACCCACCTGTTATCAATTCAAAATGAATAATTAAATTAAACCATCTAGAAAATTACATATAATAGAAAAGTTAAAATTAAGATAACAATAAAAAGTAAAGATTAAGTAAATTACAAAAATTATAAAAATGTATATAATTATTTTTGTAATTTACTTAATCTTTACTTTTTAATTGTTAATTTTAACTTTTCTATTATATGTAATTTTCTAGATGGTGTAATTTAATTGTTCATTTTGAATTGATAAAAGGTGGGTTTTTTTCTAATATTTCTTATATATTTATTATATTGTGTGGAATTTGATTTAGTATTTCTAAATTGAATTCTTTTTCCTTGTAAGTTTGGATTTTATTCCCTCAAATAATAATTATATATATATGTTCACACACACATATACACACGCACATACACACACACACATACAAACGCACATAATGCACGCACACACACATATACACACGTACCTACACACACACACACACAAGCACAGGTTCGCACATATACCTCCCACATACAATACACATTCAGACACGCACACAATTATACACACATGGGCACAAACACACACGCACATACACGCACACACGCACGTAAGTACACACACACAAGCACACGCACGCACGCACATACAGACAGGTACGCACATTACGCCTACACAACCCCCCCACAAACACACAACCCGCGCACACACGCATACACAAACTCACATACACACCTATGCATATACACACACACAATATATGCATACACGCACACATACATACACATACGCATACATATATAGGCACAGACACACACAGACGCACACACAAACATGCGCACACATACGCACGCACACGAATGCACACATACCTAACACTCACAACCCCACGCATACACATATATACACCCACATACGCACATATACACAACTACATGCACATACATACACACACGCAAATTAACCCACACATACCTCCCATACACACACGGCACACGCTCATACATACACGCACACAATTATACATACATGTATACACACATACGCACATACCAACACACGCGCACACATATGCAAAGTAACGCATGTTGTAAGCATCAATATTTAGCAACTGTTAATATTTTAAACTTTAAAATAAAATAAAAATAATTTTTAAACTTAAAAACTTTTTGAAAATACCATCTGGATTAGATCCACTGAATACTTATACACAAATCTATAATCTTAAATT
This sequence comes from Octopus sinensis, assembly GCF_006345805.1. Classification (NCBI taxonomy): domain Eukaryota; kingdom Metazoa; phylum Mollusca; class Cephalopoda; order Octopoda; family Octopodidae; genus Octopus; species Octopus sinensis. The sequence continues at coordinate 13,927,648 of NC_043006.1, read as the reverse complement.
ATTTCTTTGGATAAAAATATATCAGTACGAAAATGGAATATTCGCATAGGCTATTATTTGCATGATTAACTAAAAATTCACCTGTCAATCCTTTACATTTTTTATTAAACCTGGTAAAAATCTTCTTATAGAATCAAAATTAATTAATTAAAAAAAATTTATTCGTCCTCTTTTGTTATTTTATGTTCCCCGATTGTACCGTCCCCATCTATCTATAGTCCTTTATGTGGCAGATACGTGGGTTTGTGCCGAACAACTGATGTCAGGTGAAGGAAGAGTACAGCTATCAGCCGAATCCATTGTAAAGATCAGCCCACCAGATTTCTTAACGAAAGAAGGTAAGATTTGTTTTCTCGCTGTGGTTTCAACTGCGAAACAGGCAGTATGGAAGACAAGGATGAAAGGGATGATAACAGGCGACTTCATCTCTGGTTCAGGTCTGGTGGAATATTTTAAATTCCACCTGAAAAGACATATAGAACGAGAGAGGAGGAGCCTGAGCAAGAAAGTGTTTGATGAAAGGGGGAAAAATGTGGTGAGTAAAAGATCCCTCACAAATACGAGATAGGTCGTAAAAAAGAAAAAAACATAAGGTAAAGTGTCGTGGCGGGGAGCGAGGGGTCCGTAGACCCGCCCCGCTACATTTTGTAAAACTGTCCTTGTAATTGTTTTATCATACGAACTTTAAATTCATCATGCATTTTTAATCGACCCCAGAAAAACATTTTATTGTTGTAATCATTCGTGATTGTATTGTACGTTCTATGTCGCCCCTAGTGGGTAATAAAGAAATGATATATAGTCATTTATGGATAATAAATAAACCTAGACTACAATACGAAGTCTGTCAGATTAAATTCTGTCACTTATTCTTCGATACTCAAAAACTGAACTGTCACTGTGCGTTATTGGATTTTACCTCGAGAAAGGTAACCTGAGGGCTGAATTTCGACAAAAACTTTTCTGACTGCAGGTTTGGGCCTAATACTTTCAATAGCCTCTTTAAATTTATTTTGTAACTTCATGATACCCATTATATATTTCAGGTGTTTATTTTAATTTTATCATCAAACACTAAATATGTGAATATTCGTATGGCATAATACCTCATCTGCTACATTTGAATTTGCTTGTCTGAATGCTTTAAGACAAATATCTGAAATTTTTTTATCATAAACCACATTTTATCAATCCTTAGCTCATACACGGAGAAAAAAACAGTTATACTATAAACTTGAGGTTTATCTCCATTAAAATTTCTGTATTATATAAATATGTATATAATGTGTGTACATACATATTGGGTTCGCAACTAAGTTCCCGCCGTGTTTTAAAATTTTTGGAATTTAATGCGTTTTAAAATTTTTGAATCTATTTTTTCTTCTTTCGAGAATTCTACTTTTGAATCATTTTGGAATCTTTTGTATTTTTCTAGTTAATTTTAGTTTTTGTTCATTTTCAGATCATTAAAATGGAATGTCAAGTTAAGAAAAGCGGCCATTTTCAACAACGCCTTCTTATTGCTTTTAATCAAGGTTCTAAGGCCGCAAAAGCTGCTCGCGACATTTGTGTTGTATATGGAGAGGGTACCATAGCTGAAAGAACCGCTCGTCATTGGTATGCCAAGTTCAAAAATGTGAATTTTGACTTCAAAGAAGCACCTCGATCTGGCCGTCCAGTTGAGTTCGAAGAAGAGCGACTGAACCAACTTCTGCACTAAAATTCTCGTCAAACGACAAGGGAACTGGCAGAGAAAATGGAATTCACCCACACTGCTATAGTTAAGCATCTTAACTCGGTGTGAAAGTTTTAGAAGTATGGAGCATGTGTTCCGCATGCTTTAAATGACAAGAACAAAAATCAACGAGCTACAATCTCCGCTGGTTTGCTTGCTCGTCACCGCTCAACACATGAACACAAGTAACGATTTCTTTACCGAATCGTTACTGGCGATGAAAAATGGTGTCTGTACATCAATATGAAACAGCGTAAAGAATGGCTTCGCCCCGGTAAACAAGAGGCACCACGCGTGAAACAAGATCTTTATCCACGTAAAACGATGTTGTGGGACTGGAAAAGGATTATCCGTTACGAATTACTTGAACGGAACCAAATGGTCAACTCGGAACACTATGTTCAACAGATGGAACGACACAACACGGCTATTCAAGAGAAAAGACCTAATCGTCAGCGTGGAATTGTTCTGCTGCACAACATCACCAATATGACCGAGGAAGCCATTCAAACGCGTGGCTGGGAAGTGCTGCCACACAAGCTGTACTCTCCTGATTTGGCACCAACGGATTTCCACCTCTTTCGAACTCTTTCAAATGCTATGCGCGGAGTTTCCTTCAATACTGATGCAGAATTGAGAGCTTGGTTCGATCAATTTTTCGAGTGGAAATCGGGTGATTGCTACCATCGAAGTATTGAAAATCTTGTTGAACGTTGGGAAGAAAGTGTAAACAAGAAGGGTGAATATATTATTGGTTTATTCTTATCTTTTATTCGGATCTTTTCGGTTTGAACGGCAGTTTTTAACATAATTTCCACGTAACTAAACATTTTTAAACTTCGTATACTGGTAGAATGTGTTTATAAAAACATCTTTTTCTCTTGGCTTTATTGAGAAAATTCTATAGTTTGTAAGATATTTGTTGTTTTTTTCTTCAATTTCTGCAATTTCAACCAATCACTGACGTCCATTGAGGTAAAAAAAAATTCTGTGCCGTATGAATATGTCCCTCGTTTAAGAAATAGATTGGGTTTATTTACATTTGTGAAGAAAAAAAGCTACCCTTCCCCCTATCCATAACTAACCCTAAAATAGATTGAAATGCAATAGATCGATACTAGGGTCATAATTATGGGTGACAATTTCATATGACACCACTAGAAAAAACTGCCGTTCAAACCGAAAAGATCCTTTTATTCTTTTACTTGTTTCAGTGTCATATCGTGTCATTAGTAATAGTGACCCCATAGGGCTGACTGTGTGTGTGTGTGTGTGTGTGTGTGTGTGTGTGTGTGTATATATCAACGTACTTATTGACATGTGAACATATATACACATTACATATATAGGCAGTCACTCACTCGCACAGACACACATTACATTATGTTTCAATTACACACACATCCACGCACGCACCTACGCCCGCGCGCATATATACATCTCATATTTAGTTCAATCAATTATGTCTGTTACCCCACACTGACTTAATATGTTAGTTATCTATCCATTAGTTATGCCTATCAGGTTTTTCAATGAATTTTATTAAGGAACTAGCAGCTAAGCCCGGTTTCACCCGGTCTGTTAGGATGATGGGGCTGTGATCGTTTTTGGTTAGACATAATCTATAACAGACTTTCTCAACCTTATCATTTCAGGTCCCCTGTTTCAATTGGAGCTTCCAGCTGTATGAAAATTTCCTGACTCAGTAATCAGCTTCAGGAGTTGTGAAGAACGAATTTGTACGTAGTCTGTTTCTGAGAGCTATTCTATTGGACATCTGTCTAATTATTGAAACATTGGGCGATCTTTCGATGTGGGAACACACGACTACCACTTATAAACTACGTGTGCTTATTTACAATTTTGAAGATGATCGTCGGTTTCCGTGAAAAATTTTAATTTTTTTAATGCGGGGTTGGGTGGAAAGGGGATCTTTTGAAGCCGGTGTGAAAGCGAAAGAAACAATTTCTCGCGATGACATATTTATTCTTTTTCCTTTGTTCGAACGTTTTGTGATCTTCGTTCTACAGTGTATTTTTACATGTCTTATATTTCCACAACGAAAGCACTCCGCTTTTTTAATTGGACAATTTTTCCTCAGGTGTATATTATCTCCACATGCAAAACATGGGGTTTATTTCATGATTTCTGTCATGTTTTTTTTTAGAAAACATTTTATTTCTTTTCTAATTATTTTGCATTTGCTTTACTTGGAAATAACCGTTACATTCAATCTCCTCCGTATCGTGTCTTGATTTAACTATCCTTTCACATTCTTCTGACACTTGCTGTAGGGTTACATTCTGGTTTTACTCCTGCTGAGCGTGAATTCTTTTTCTGTAGTAAGTCTCTGTGTAAAATCAGACATTTGAACATATCTGGCGTTAATCCATCCGGCTCAAACTTCTCGCATTCCCTGTTTACTCTACCAGCATATGTGGTGTATTCCTCGTCATTGTTCTTCTTTGTGTTCAGATACTTCCAACGTGTGTTGAACAAAGAACTTTTTTTCGCTAAAAAATTTATACTATACATCTATTGTGTCATTAAAGGGTAAAATTACCCGCACGATTTTCACTAAGAAAAAAAAAAAACTCGGATTTTTTGCATGGAATCAAGTACTGTGACCTCGTAATATGCTGTAAATCCCATATTTTGGGTTTGTGCGGGTGTTAATCTGTAATTTTACCCATTAAAGTTTGTCCGAAGGTTTTCTTGGGAATACATATTTACTGTATCGTACATGTTCTGTTGCCGCCAGTTTGCTCAAGATTAAAGAGTTTTCATCTCGTCGTCTCAGTTTTTATATTCTTTCTAGAAAATTTGCTCATATATAATTTGCTCATTTATAGGCGCAGGAGTGGCTGTTTGGTAAGTAGCTTGCTAACCAACCAAATGGTTCCGGGTTCAGTCCCACTGCGTGGCATCTTGGGCACGTGTCTTCTGCTATAGCCTCGGGCCGACCAATGCCTTGAGGGTGGATTTGGTAGACGGAAACTGAAAGAGGCCTGTCGTATATATGTATATATATATATATATATAAATATATATATATATATAAGTGTGTGTGAATATGTTTGTGTGTCTGTGTTTGTTCCCCTAGCATTGCTTGACAACCGATGCTGGTGTGTTTACGTCCCCGTCACTTAGCGGTTCGGCAAAAGAGACCGATAGAATAAGTACTGGGCTTACAAAGAATAAGTCCCGGGGTCGATTTGCTCGACTAAAGGCGGTTCTCCAGCATGGCCGCAGTCAAATGACTGAAACAAGTAAAAAGAGAAAAAAGAAAGTATATCTTCTGTAGTATGCTTTGAAGGTAAATCTTTCGTCTGGTTCGTATTTGAACTCTGTTATGGAGTTCGCCACATAGACTGGCGAGAACACTTTTTGTGAATTTCCTAACGACTTCCTTAATTGCAGCATTTGTTGCTGTAATTGTTGTTGTTGTTGCTGTTTTTGTAACTCTAGCAAACAATCCAACAAACTTTCCATAGTTTTTACGATTTTGTTTTCGTAAAATTCATACAATAATACTTTAACTTCTCGTGAGTTGTTTAAATCCTCGTAGACTTTATTAATTCCACGTGAGTTGTTTAAATCCTCGTCGAGTTTATTAATTACTCGTGAGTTGTTTAAATCCTTTTCCCCACTGTTGTAATCCTTAAACTGTTAGATTATTATAACGTCCATCTCGGTATACTATATATTTAATAAAGAGACGCGACTGTCTCTGATCCCTTATAACGTACTCTGGTACTTCTCTTTACTTAATGTGACTAGGTTATTCCATTCGTCACGTGGGTGGGGTGTATCATTATTACTAATTTCCTACAATACATACTTACATAGTGTTTGCCTACATAGGTACATACAATAATTTCGCAGCTTCGACCATTTAAGTCATCGTCTAGATGCGTTTCCTATCGTTGCTGGATTATTTTCAAAATGTCTTCCCCGAAGGATAAGCCTCTTATTCAGGACAGATTTTTGCAATGTCTCGATAAACGAAGTTTTTTTTTTTCTTCCATTTGGTTCAAAGATGTAAAGACTTTTCTTACTTCCTTTTCTAGAACATTCATCATAAAGCTTATTATGTGTGAAGCAGGGCTCTTCAAGGTGTAAACGAATGATCGAAAATGTTTTCCTTTACGATATGCTGATGGTTATGACCAAACTAAAATTCATTAGAAATTGAAGTCGCTCCTATTGAAATGAGATATCGCCTCTTGAGTCTGGGCGACGGAGGCTCTTGTACGCTTATCATCTAATCGATGCATCCTATGCTCGGAGAGAGAGAGACATACAGGGAGGGGATCTTATCTGTTACAGTCACAGTTGTTGAAATTTTAAAATATGGTTTATTGATGAAATTTTCACGCTGAATCTGATTTTGCCGATTCTTCTATTTCAGCAAAATTTTAGAAGAATGTTGCAGATGCTTAAAGTTTAATCATGTTTACCCAATCGGAAAATAGGATTTGGAAACTGTCATTTTCTGCATGATAGCTCTCTATCGCAAAATGCGACGATGTCTTAAGCAAAATGAAAGCGATTACAAGTCATGCCAAGTGAAAGAGAAAGAGGTAAGGGAACAGCAAGCATAAGAGATATACATACACAGAGAAAAGAATGAGAATGTAGTAAATATATACAAATAAGAGGGGAGCGTAAAAGACAGACACAGACAAATATGGCGGTGAAGCAGATTTAGTGATCTAATGCTTGAGTTATTTTTCGTATCAAATTATTATTAACCGAAAACCTTGTCGTTGGGATGCAAATTTCGAAAATCAAATCCGTTCTTCCCGAGAACGCACCGTTTCAGACCCTTTCGGGGCTATATACACATACATATACACCTACACTCATTTATATAGTAGATATATAATCTGTCAGTTATCCGTAAGTCCGTAAAAAGCACACTGTAGAAATATTTTTCAACAGTAATATTTTACGTAGTCGTTGGCTATGGCCGGCTAGAAAGTTAGCATTGGTTTCTCATCTATTATTGTTCTTAACAATATCGGCTACTTAGCAGACCTGCTGACCTGAGGAACATAACCTCTTTACTAACGGAGATAAAAATATAGTCGTCGTTAGCTTGGTGGTAAGAAACACCCGAGAAACGAAAACCCTTTGTGGGTGAGGAGTTATCTACCTTTGATCAGTTATAGTTAGGTACGAAAAGGGTCAATTTATGTACGTTTTTACTTCACTAGCCAGTAAGCTGAGAAGCCCAGGTTTTCAACATGAATTTTCTATCATGGGGTTACTGACTAAAAATCTCAGGTTTTGAATTTTAGAACGCAGCCTGGATTAAAAAAATCTGTTAGGATTTTTGCTTCCTTAGCCACGCAAAGTTTATTGATGAAATTTTCACGCTGAATCCGATTTTGCCGATTCTTCTATTTCAGCAAAATCATCTGATTCTATTGGGATATGATCCAGGTTGTTCCAAGACTTCTATTTAATCTTGTATAGCGTTCCGTCTTTTAAACACCATATGCAGTAGTTGGCTAATGGCGTAACGTTGCGCCTCTCTGGGATCTCAAAAGGAGATCTGTGGTTATTCAGTCGCAACAATATTTTTCCGTATATGTGTTCCTTACGTTGTTGTTGTGGATGTCTTGTTAGAACACCGAATACTCCGTCCAACGTCCCACGACGCTGTCTGGAGGCATCGACTTGCCTCTCCAGGTGCCGAGTTGCAAGCCGACTGACTTTTCGCGATTAACTTTTGCTCTTGCCACCGTCTCGTAATGCTACCCATGTGTTTGGTTTCGAGGTGCTGGTTTAAAACCAGTCTCTTGGCCTTCACCTGAGCTGCCCTCTGAATCAGTAACTTAATCCGGTCTCTGTACTCCTTAATCGCCAAAAGAGACGTATTAAGTTTCCAGTGGTCGGGACCTCTATATAACTTATCTATGTCGAGCCTACAGGTGACCATCTTGTGATCACTGTAGCTGACTATCTTGTGATCACTGTAGCTGACCATGTGAAGCTGTGGACGCTTAGCTATTTTCTATCTACTTTCCTAATTAAAATTCTATCTATGTACGATCTGGCAGATCCGTCGCTGTTTGACCATGTCCACAATGGAGCGTTCGGATATTCCAGTCTATATGGATCTACCAGCTCGAAACGTCTTAGTAGATCCTGGAAGCAAGCATTTCCTTTCCTATCAGGTTGCGAGCCTACACAGTCTACCCGCACATCGTAAATTGTGTTGAAGTCTCCTAGTATAGCTAAAGGATGCGATGTACTAAGAAACTTTTCCACGTTCCGAAAATATTCGCTTTGCCCCGCTGTTATTTGGGGTGCGTAAATCGCAACCAGTCTGATTGTCTTACAACTGCTGAACGTCAAGTCAACGACGACCAGTCTACCTTCTGGATCTGAAAACAATCAACTTTTTCTCAGGAACCCGGTTCTTTTTACATAGGACCAACACCCCACTTCCGCCGAACGGACGGCCCAGAGAGATAATTCTCTCGTAACCGTCGAACAGCGGGATCAGATCTCTTGGCCTCTTTAACCAGGCTTCTGTGGCAACAACAACATCTAAATGCCGTGACCTGATGTCATTTAGGAAGCGCCCTTGCTTCCAGTTCGACATCAGGCCACGCACATTTATGCACCCTACATGAATGCGAGACATCACCTACCTTAAACGGTCGTCTTTGTTTTTTCGGCTGTTCGTGGGGTGAAATTCTGACTTAAGTCCTCGAACAACGACTCCTTTAAGTCGTGTCGAGGACCGTAGATGTCTGCTTTATATTTTGAGCGAATGATGTTTAAATTTAACATATCAATTTTATATATGTCAGCATCTTTTGGTAATACCCGGTGTGTTCGTATCGGTTTCGCTGATGGCGTGCTATTAATAGACTGTCATTTTCTTTATTGATGGTTATGTACACCATGTTAAGAGTCACATTTTCTTTTCCTGGGCTTTGTGGGAGTGATGTGGTGGAGTCTGGGAGGGGAGGAAATTGTTCAGCACCGTGGGGTGGGGGTGGTTGTCCGGGATGGGATGGGGGGAACTTTACTTTTTTTCCTTTTTGTGGGGAACCGAGGTGGGGTGGTGTAGTTTTTCCTGTGTGTTTGCTGTGTTGGTATTTTTTTTTCTTGTTTGTGCTTGGGGTGGGTGGGGTTAAATCTTCATTCCTCCTTTTCGGAGTCTTTCACTGTCTCACCAGAGTGAAATCGTTTTCTTCTTTGGTGTTCTTTTGTTTTTTTCTCTTCCGTCTCCTTTCGCCTCTTCTCCTCCACTTCCATCTTCCTTTTTTCTTCCTCCTCTTTTTTGCTGGTGGGGCAGTCCACTCGAATGTGGCCCTTTTCTCCATGATTTCTTCACTAAAGTTGATACTCTGAACAATTTCTTCCAGTGTTTCTGGGGCCGCCTGGATTGTAACTTCCATATATAGTTTACCAACCAAATTTCCACAGGTGACTGTTATCACCCCTGCACTATCTTCGGTCATCTATTACTTCCGGTCATTGACCTCTTCATTGTGGTTTCTTTCATTCAAATCTTGAAATCGCCACCGTTCGAAATCGTAACGGATACTACGAGGTAGGTTCTAGTTTATTCAGTATCCTCGCTTTTTATAGTCCTTAATTCAAACTGATCTTTAAACTGCTCTTGCATTTACATCCTTGAAAACTGGGTAAGGCTTGATGATAGGAAGGCGGTCTGGTTGCAGAGCACTGCCTCAGTAATGTAAGATGTCAAGCTTTTTGCTTTTTGAGCCAAAAATTAACTAACTTCAAGGCTCCGGCCTCGCCAGTTTTGTTTCAGAACCTTTTTCACTTCTACAATATTTATTTTTTCTTCCAGCCCCATCAGTAAGGCTGGAAGCAACCATGCCACTTCGATTTCCGGTGGGATTTCTTCAATTTTCACTTTGGCTGTCCTCCTCCCCAAGTAGGTTGGTAACAAAATGATTTCATTTGTTTTTATGGGCTTTAGAGAGTGGATTTTTGCCTTGAATTCGTTTTTGAAATATACTACTATTGTGGCATATTTCTTCCCTCTTAAGTATTCGATGTCGTTCCAAATCGGCTGCAGGAACTTCTCCGCCTGCTCATTCGTTACTTTCTCTATTTTTTTTGTCCTTTATCACAAAGGATTTATACACAATAATTCTCTCTTGTGTTTTTTTCCTGATTTCGTCTGGAAGGGTGGCCTTTACGTCGGTCCCTTCCCTCGTGTACATGTCTTTGAATTTCATGTACTCATTTTTTTCCATTTTTATGACTTCTGTTTTTTGAACCAGCCGCAGCTGCGAAGTTGAATGCTTTGGTTTCCTTTGAAGACGAATCTTCTCTGCTTGCTTGTTTAGCTGAATTGGTTGCTTGGTTTGGTAAATTTTCTTTGGTTTGCTTCAACAAATTTCTTTTCGTTTTTTAACCCAGAAGGCGAACCTTCAATGGATTCAAATGAAGGCACACCTTCAACAGATGAAACTGATATAACTGTCGTTCATAATTAAGCAGTCTATTAGTCACTTGTTCATAATCAATTCGTTCTATTTAATTGTTCATAATTAAGTCGCCTATTAGCCGATTTATGATTATTCTTCCAAATCCAGTTACACTTTGAACCTTCAACTGTAAATCGACAGTAACGAAATATTTAAACACGCGCACGCACGCACGCACATACACACAATCTCTTTCTCTCTCTCACGCACACACCATCTCTCCTGCTCATACACCACACACACGTCTTTATTACATTTTTGGTAGGAAGTCACATATGTGACTCTGGAGCTGAGATTCCATGATTGATCGATAGGTACAATGTACGAGATTCATTCTTTGAACCACTGATGTAACTTAACAACCATATATAAAATATTTACCTACATATATACAAATATGTACATATGTATGCATATATATATATATATGTCTTTCATTCTATCTATCTGCTTGGGGCAGCTTTTGTTTCGTGAAAGTTTCAAAAAAAGTGGGTGAATGTAGCAAAGATGGTGCGTGCGAGTGACGAAACCAATTTGAGTATGATCCTGTAAATCGTAAAAGAGAGAGAGAGAGCACTCTGCTCTCATGTATCTATTTCCTCCCTGCCTGAGGTTACCGTGCGTGGTCTTTTCTGTAGGCTTTTCTTTCCACAGATGAACCTAATCTTGTTTGTTACTTAAAAAAAAAATCTTTGTGATACACGATCCCTTTTGATCGAAATTTTATATTTGTTTCCTTTTTTTTTTTTCCTTTTCCATCTTCGAAAAGAAAAGCTCTACATTTGTATTTGTTCCCTCTGTGTCCAGCCCTGTGTGGCCAATAAAGTTGTCTGTCTGTCTACTTGTCTGTCTGTCTGTCTGTCTACTTGTCTGTCTGTCTACTTGTCTGTCTGTCTGTCTACTTGTCTGTCTGTCTGTCTACTTGTCTGTCTGTCTACTTGTCTGTCTGTCTACTTGTCTGTCTGTCTACTTGTCTGTCTGTCTGTCTACTTGTCTGTCTGTCTGTCTACTTGTCTGCCTGTCTGTCTACTTGTCTGTCTGTCTACTTGTCTGCCTGTCTGTCTGCCTGTCTGTCTGCCGATAAATATACGTACATAAAAGGTAGATACTTTCCGAAATAGCAAAACCCAAAGGCTCTTTCTAAATGTTGACAAGTAGAAGAGGAAAGCTACATCATTCATAAAAGAATGTGATCTTAGAAACATGCATTTTACAACATAAGAAGGAATGAAACAATGCTTCATCTTAATTTTTTTTTATTATTTTGCATCTCAAAGTTGTCTAATTTTCCTTTATGATAATTAATTAATTAAAGCTACGGATGCTTTCTCTTCATTACACTTCATATCATTATTAATAAATAACCTGCAACCTTAGCTGTTTAAACTAGTCATATCTGGCCAGATCCGGTTTTTCACTTCTCCCTTACACTGTCATTCTAAAGACAAGCAATCACTTTAATGAAATCTCAATGCTATTAGGTTGGTGCACAATTATTGCGTTTTTTTTTCAATAAATTTTATTAGTTAAAATTTTATTAAATAAAAAATTTTATTAAATAAAAATTTTAAACAAATTTATAGGCGCAGGAGTGGCTGTGTGGCAAGTAGCTTGTTTACCAACCACATGGTTCCGGGTTCAGTCCCACTGCATGGCACATTGGGCACATTATAGTCTTCTACTATAGCCTCGGGCCGACCAAAGCCTTGTGAGTGGATTTGGTAGACGGAAACTGAAAGAAGTCCGTCGTATATATATATATATATATATATATATATATATGCGTGTGTGTGTTTGTGTGTCTGTATTTGTACCCCTAGCATTGCTTGACAACTGATGCTGGTGTGTTTATGTCCCCGTCACTTAGCGGTTCGGCAAAAGAAACCGATAAAATAAGTACTGGGCTTACAAAAGAATAAGTCCCGGGGTCGAGTTGCTCGATTAAAGGCGGTGCTCCAGCATGGCCTCAGTCAAATGACTGGAACAAGTAAAAGAGTAAAAAAGCCAAGCAGAAATTGAAGTGGATGGTGAATTTTATTCAACAAAAAATTTAAACAAATTTATAGGCGCAGGAGTGGCTGTGTGGCAAGTAGCTTGTTTACCAACCACATGGTTCCGGGTTCAGTCCCACTGCATGGCACATTGGGCACATTATAGTCTTCTACTATAGCCTCGGGCCGACCAAAGCCTTGTGAGTGGATTTGGTAGACGGAAACTGAAAGAAGTCCGTCGTATATATATATATATATATATATATATATATGCGTGTGTGTGTTTGTGTGTCTGTATTTGTACCCCTAGCATTGCTTGACAACTGATGCTGGTGTGTTTATGTCCCCGTCACTTAGCGGTTCGGCAAAAGAAACCGATAAAATAAGTACTGGGCTTACAAAAGAATAAGTCCCGGGGTCGAGTTGCTCGATTAAAGGCGGTGCTCCAGCATGGCCTCAGTCAAATGACTGGAACAAGTAAAAGAGTAAAAAAGCCAAGCAGAAATTGAAGTGGATGGTGAATTTTATTCAACAAAAAATTTAAACAAAAAGCCAAGCAGAAATTGAAGTAGATGGTGAATATGCTCCGGAATAATTATTTAAAGATGTTTTTATTAAAGGTTGTTATTGTTTTTATTGAATAAAATTTATTGAAAAAAAGCTGCAGTAACTGTGCACCAACCTAATACAATATAATATGATTAATTCAAAACAATATGAATAAATAAGCATTACATTTTACTGAGTAATATCAATACTAAAGGGCTAACTCTTGTTTTGACTATGAGTTTAAGGAACAGGTTAAAACGAATGATCAAACGCTCTTCGCTATTTAGTCTTGATCATTTTCTTTCTCATTTCAATTCATTTAGTGGTAATAAAAAATACCAATAATGTGCTGGCATCCACGCGTTACGCTTACCTCAGGTTGCGGGGTTTCATGCTTACGGAAATTAAGTATGATCATTAATTTCAAGATACAGTCTATAATTTCGCTCTTACGGACACTCGTATGTAATGTTTTCCTTTCTTTTACATGTTTGTCACCTGACTTCGGCCATATTGGGACACCGTGTTGAAGGGTTTTAGTCGAACAAATCGATCCCAGGACTTATTTTTTTCTGCCTAGTACTTAATCTATCGGGCTCTTTTATCGAACTGCTAAGTTACGTAGACGTGAACACTCCAACACTGATTATTAAGTGATGGTGGGGGGAAAACACAGACATAAAGACACATGCACATAGATATATACATATATATCCACTCGACGGGCTTCTTTGAGTTTCCACTCACATCCACTCAAATCCACTCACTAGGCTTTGATCGGCCCGAAACTATAGTAAAAGACATTTGCCCAAGGTGCCACGCAGTAGGAGTGAACCCGGAATTATGTTGTTAGGAGGCAAGTTCCTTACCACACAGCCACGCCTCCCTCATTGATTAAATTGTTAAAAATCCTCTTTAAAACAAACACTTCCTTCTTAGTTCAATGCCCTATCTATAAAATCTGATGAACTTTCAGCTAACTGTAATCATATAAGTACTTTCTCTTCCTCAGTCACTCACCTTTTCACCTCATTTTCATTATTGCACTAATGAGACAATTTTCCGCTCACCACAATCAGATCTTTCCTGGGCCAATTTTGTATACTACATATTTGTTGCTACTGTTGGATTTGGCTTCAATTTAAAATGTCCGGGAAGAAGCTATCACGTAAAAGTGAAGGCAGTAGTGCAAAATGTAATCATAGAGGGATTAAACAGGATATTAAACTTGATGCTTCAAAAAGATTTTGCCAAAGCATTACGCCTTGCAACGTCTACAGCGGGAACAATACATTTCAGCAAAGAGAGAATTACAAGTGCTTAAGAAGCTTCTCCGTTAATTGCCCGGACCTTATTTTATCATACGTCTAATACAATGCTTAAAATGGAATGATCCATGAGTATAAATTTGGGATCAGAATCGGCGTAATGGGCTGATAAACATTATGTAATTAAAAAACAAAAAGAAAATTCAAGAGTTTATATGGCGATTTATAGAAAAAGCAAGTTGAAACTGCTTATGAAAAACTCTTTTTGGCTAGTAAAGGCTAGTTTGAAGGATTTAAGAAGCGTATAAATTTTCAGAACATAAAAATGATTGGTGAAACTGCAAGTGTTAATACAATAACTGCTACTAATTATCCTGGTACACACTAGAGCAAATATACAATGTTGATGAAACTGTATTTTCTGGAAGAGTATGCCTGCTAGAACTGTTATTTCTCAAGTAGAGGAATTAGCACAAGGATTTAAAGCTTCTAAAAATCGTTTGCCAATTTTTGGGGGAGGAAATGCTGCTGATAATATGAAATTAAAACCGGTACATGTGCATCATTTCAACATTCCAAGGGCTTTCAAACATTACATAAAATTTAATCTACCTCTGATTTGGCGTCTAAATAAGAAGGCATGGATGACTAAAAGCCTTTTCAGAGAGTGGTTTACATACATTTTATATCCTGCCGTGTGGCTTTGAGGTTAGGGCATTCGGCTCACGATTGTAAAGTGGCGAGTTCGATTCCCTGCGGCGCGTTATGTCGTTGAGCAAGACACGCTATTTCACGTTGCTCCGGTCCACACAGCTGGCAAAAAATGAGTTGTACCCGTAATTCAGAGGATAAGCCTCGTCAAATTCGATGTGTCACGCTGAATCTTCCCGAGAACTACGTTAGAGGTATGCGTGTCTGTGGAGTGCTCAGTCACTTGCACGTTAATTTCAAGAGCCGGCTGTTCCGTTGATCGAATCACCAGGAGCACGTTATCGTAACCGACGGGTGCCTTATTACTTTGTCCTGCCATAGAAGAGTATAATGCTAGATACAATATTTCCGACAATGTGTTGCTTCTTGTAGACGATTTACGGAGCCACCCAGCGAACCTTGATGGTCTTTCTAATAATGTGAGAATAGGATATATTCCCAAGAATACAACTTCTTTTCCGTCCAAAGGATCAAGGTGTGATAACTGACTTCAAGGCGTATTATATGAGAAGAAATTTCAAACAACTTATGAAAGCGATTGTCAGGGAGGATAAACATACATCTAGAGATATCTGGAAGAAATACAAAGTAATGGACACTATTGATAATAGGATAATACAGATGTGTAATGGCATGATCTTTGAATAATGCTTGAAAAAGTATACGGCCAGGCTATATACGTGATATTAGAAGTCTTCCTCAAGTAGAAAGTCTACACCAAATTCGGAGAGATATTGTGACTCTTGCAAAAGATGTAGGACTTGAAGAAATCATAGAGGATGATGCAATTGAATTGCTAGTGTCCCAGAGAGAAAGTTTATCTGACAATGAACTGATGCTTTTAGAAAAAGCCAAGCTGTGAAAACAGATGAGCCACTTAAACTGGCTACAAAAATTATTGCTGAAGGGTTGGCATTTATAAAGGTAGGTATGCAGGATTCTGCTGATAATGATCCAAATCATGAACGTAGCATAAAAGTTGCAAGAGGAGGAGTTTACAATGAACTCAGTTCCTATACAAAACTACAAAGAAATGATGCATCAAAAGCAGCAAACAATTTTGGATAAGTTCCTCACTCCTCAAGTTGATGTTGGATATAAAGAACAATAAGATAGTAATTTCTCACCCTCACACTCCTACTAACGCTCATTCCACTACCACCCCTCACTCAGTAGTCAGTACCTTCTGTAGTAAGAACTTACTCTTAGGATATTACGATTTTCATTAATTCCCTAACGTATGCCTTTTGAAAAACATGCAGAGCTATAAGATTTTCGCATTTCTCAACATTATAGTTCCATTTAGAATACATTTGCAAAAGCCCAACACTTCACACACATATTATAAGACTTGAGTGGAGGCGCAATGGCCCAGTGGTTAGGGCAGTGGACTCGCGGTCATAGGATCGCGGTTTCGATTCCCAGACCGGGCGTTGTGAGTGTTTATTGAGTGTAAACACCTAAAGCTCCACGAAGCTCCGGCAGGGGGTGGTGGTGATCCCTGCTGTAGTCTTTCACCACAACTTTCTCTCACTCTTACTTCCTGTTTCTGTTGTACCTGTATTTCAAAGGGCCGGCCTTGTCACTCTCTGTGTCACGCTGAATATCCCCGAGAACTACGTTAAGGGTACACGAGTCTGTGGAGTGCTCAGCCACATACACGTTAATTTCACGAGTTGGCTGTTCCGTTGATTCGGATCAACCGGAACCTTTGTCGTCGTAACCAACGGAGTGCTTCCACCATAAGACTTGGAAAAAATTTAAAATGCTAGAATGTCAAGGTATCTGAAACACCCTTTACGTAACAAAAATGTTATCATCATATACAATATTTATATCATGTTAGTTCAGGACATGATGTTTAGAGCAAAACTTATCAAGCTCCTAAATTACACATGAAAGACTATATAGCAAAAGAGTGGATCCCAAAATCGTATAAACCGTGCACCTCATTCACTATATCACTTAGTTACACACCCAAGTATTATTATATCATAGCATAACAATATGATTGCTAGAAAATTTAATGAGCGTAACACATCTTGGTTTTCAGAGAATACAGACAACATGAGGTGATATAATAGCACAGCGAAAATAGAGGCAGCTTACACAAAGCCAAGTATATCTCACCAAACCAACTACTACAACAGTTCCCCAGATATCATCTATAATTAACCCAGTCACCATAATATATGATCAAAACCTTCGGCCACACAGCCTTTATCACAGTAGAGTGCACACACGTTAATGAAGGAAACAAAAAGCACTTTTAATGACTTCCAAAAATGCTCTGAAGACAGTTTCTATTAGGAAACGAACTGAAGAAGTTGTTGAATTCCAAATCAAAATCACTAATATGAACACTGCTGTACATAGATTCAATAAAGTAATTATAGATGAATTCAAAAATATATCTCCACAAAGCAACATAATCTGATTAATAATTAGAGGCAACCTTAAATCCAATGCACAAACACAGCACGCAATAATAAAAAGAAAATCCGTGTCAAAGAACTGAAGAAGGAAATAATAAACATAATTAATCAGAGAAAAAGAAGGGAGAAATGCTCAAAACTATGTGATCAACATTAACCACAAAGCAAATAATAGAAAATTATATAGAATAATTAAGCCTCACCACCACCGCCGCCGTCGTCGTCGTTGAAATCATTAAACCACAACGCTTTTCACATCATCGCACAGAATCGATTCAGACAGCTGCGTTCAACCTCCATATAATTCTTAAGGGATTCTTTAGTAAAAGGTACTTTCAGATGACATACAATACCGAACTATAAACAAAAATGAACAGAAATTCATTATGTGTATATATATAGATAAGAAAGTTTGTTTGGTAAAGCACGTGGGTGAATATATAAGAAAATAGTAAAGAGTGAAAAAACGACAGAAGGCTTAAATGTTAAAAAATATATATATTTGCGTCAAAATGTCTGGAGAATATTGGAAAATTTTTTTTCTCCTTAAAATGACATAATTTTATAATTTTTAAAAGAAATACCGGTTTCGCAGTTAGCTCTTCAAATTTCTTGTGACTTAATGTTTATTTTTAATAACGTAATCCTTGTGTTTTTGCTACGGAGAGTTCTAAATAAGGGAAAGTAGTGAGTGATTTCTTCCGGTGTAAGGGAGATAATCGCTTAAAAAATTTTTTTTCCCTTAGTGTGAATTTCTCTGTATTATTGAGTTCGGATAGTTGAGTCTGGGTTTGTACTTTTCAATGAAGAATGTTTCCTTATTTAGTCTAATTTGTGATGATGATCCGAAAGCACATTGGTAAAATGGAAAGATTAAAAATTGTGGTTGTGTTGCTTTGCGCATTTCTCAATGTGCTCACTAAAAGGTATCATTCTATATTCTGGGAATGCAATCTGTTGTCGATGCAGTGTGCATCTACGTCTGAGTGATAGTCCCGTGGACCCCACGTAGTCTTGGTGGCAGCCCGAGCATTTAATGACATAAATTATGTTTTCAGAGGCACAAGTAAAGTTAGATTTGATCTTGAATTTCTGTCCCTCTTTAAAGAAGAATTCTGATCCTTCCAATAGGTTAGGGCATGTTGCACAGTTCGATCTACCACATTTTTTTTACTTTTGTATCCGTAATTTTAGAAGACAATTTTGCCTTTGTGAGAATCTTTTTAAGTGATTTAGGCTGTTTGTAGCTTTTAATGATTTGGTGTATGTTTAGAATTTCCTTTAATTTGGGGTTTTTATGAAGTATTGGTAAATTCTGGGTGATGATGGTGAAAGCTTCTTTGTTTCTGGGGTTGTATGTAGATATGTAAGGTAGTATTTTTGGGGAAGGTGTGTTGTTGTGTTGAACTTTTCTTAAAGTTTCTATGTTGATTTCTGTTGAACGTCTGATCCCATCCTCTATGAGTTGAGTTGGGTAATGTCTGTCAATTAAGGTGTTTTTGAGTTCTTGCAGTCTGAAGTTCCTGGTATTTTGTTCTGACACTATTGTGCATATCCTTCTTGCAAGGTTGAAGGGGATGTTTGTTTTAGTGTGTCTTGGGTGGCATGAACTAAAAAGAAGGTATTGTTTGGCGTCTGTGGCTTTGTAGAAAATGTCTGTTTCTATTTTAAGGTTAATTTTTTTAATTAGTATATCCAAGAACGGGAGTTCCTTTTGGTTGTATTCCATTGTGAACTGTATATTTGGGTTTATGCTGTTCAATAGGTTTTTAAATTTTAAGAGTTTATCTGTGTTTTCATTCCAGAGAATAAAACAATCGTCCAAGAATCGTTTCCAGTTCTCTTTTATGTATTGAGAGAGGGGGTTTCCAAAGATTGATAAGGATTCCTGGTAAATGGTTATTTCCATGTATCCCATTGTTAAGTTCGCAATGACTGGTGCTGCCCTTGTACCCATAGCAATTCCGGATTTTTGACGGTAAAATGTATTGTCAAACATGAAGTGGTTATTGTGTAGGATGAATTCAATTGATTTAGTAATGAATTCTTTACTGATCCTTTTTGGTATTTCTTCCGGAAATTGGTCTAACCAGAACTGAATTGCTTCCAGTCCATAATTATGAGGTATATTGGTATACAAGTTGACTACATCAAATGAAACAAGGATTGTTTCTTCCTTGGCTTTTTTTGGGAGGTGGTTTAACATATCTAAATCATCTCTGATATGGCTATCGATATGTTTAAGGAAGGGTTTCAGGAGGATGTCCATAAGCAGACTTAGTCTGTGTGTTTCACAGGTTGGGCCAGCTACAATGGGTCGTAGTTTTAGGTCCCCCGGGTTGGGTGTGTGTATGTATGTCTTTGGTGATTTTTTAATGGTTTCATTTATAATTTGACTTTTATGAATTTTTGGCAGACCATAGAAAAGGCTAGGTTTGCATTTGAAGTTTGTTAGGAAATCAATCTCTTTGGTTGTTAGTTCCTTTTCATGGGTTTTAATTAGTGAAGATAGAGTTTTCATTATTTTTTGTGGGGTGTAGTTGGTAATTTTTTCATAATGTAGGTCGTCATAAAGCAAGGAAATTACAAGATTTCTGTAGTATGATGTATCCATTATTACAACTGCATTTCCCTTGTCTGCTTCCTTAATGGTTATATCCTCATCATTTTGAAGTTCTATCAGTTCTTTCCATTGTGTAGTGTTAAAATTTGGGTTAGCTTTCTGTTTATGTATAGTATGGTAGGGGAAGTTCTCAATGTGGTTACAGAATTCGTCAAGATCTTTATTTCTTCCTCTGTGTGGGATGTGTTCACTTTTGTTCTTGACTAGTGATTCATCTTCAGTATTGAAACTGGTTATATATATATATATATATATATATATATATATATATATATAGTTAATCCAAACAAGAAAGCACAAAGAAACACAACAACGCGAGGACGTGGAACAAATATAGTATTATTGGACGCTCAGGAAAGAAGGAAAGAAGGAGGGTTTAACGTTTCGAGCGGAACTCTTCGTCGGAAACATAGGAGAAGGAAAGATCCAGAGAAGGGAAGACAGAGGAAAAGAAATCGTCAACGGTACACACGAGGTCGTATATATGAATGGTGGTGCCCCAGTATGGCCACGGCTCGTGAGCTGAAACTAGAGAAAATAAAATAAAAAGATTTAAAAAAATATACATTACGTATATATATATATATACGCCATGATAGATCGTTAGCCACTACACATATTTTTCTCTCCTTGTTTCTCTCCTTATTTTTTCTGTGTCCCTTTCTGTAGAAGAGCGTTGGCTCGAAACGTAAAATACTTTTCTATTCCTGAGCGTCATACTAATACATCTGTTTGTTTTGTACACCACCTGTCTTCGTCTTTTGTTTTTTTTTCGTAAACTCTCCCTATATATATACATATATATATATATATATGTATGTATGTATATATATATGTATGTATGTATATATATATATATATGTGTATATATATATATGCATGTATATATATGTATATATATATGTATATATATATATATATATGTATGTATATATATATGTATATTGGTAAAAACGGTAAGATAACAAAAGAAAGAAAGAGACCTCAATATTATGTAAATAGAGGAAATTTATCTATAAAATAATATGTTACATTTACTCAATAGTCAAGATAAAACTCTGAGTTTCAGATGCCGAAGTGGAAATCCACAACACCATCTCTATTTTTTCGTTTTGTTAGGGTTTTTTTTTTTGGGGGGGGGGCATATGTATATTCATTTTTCGTATATACGTGTGTATGTATGCGTATATAAACATGTGCGGGTATGTACATATATGGGCGTGTGTGTGTATGAGTGCATAAGGGCATGTCCGTATATGAACATGGTTTTTATGCTTTGTATACTTCCTTATGTTTTTTTTCTGTTACCTTTAACCATGGTTTTTCTTGTGCTTGTGCATATATAGACGTATGTATGAACTTTTACGGTACGTGTGTGTGAGTTTGTATATATATGCGTATATATTTGGCGAAAAATGTGAGTGAAGATGTGTACGTTTTCATAGTGACGTATAAGTACGCACGTGGGTCCGCGAGCGAACATGTGAGCGTATGACTAGCCATGTTTACGTGTTTACTATGAACTTTTAATCTTATTATTATATGAGTAGCAGAATTATAACACAGTAATTTCCCTTTATATAACGGTATTTTTTCATAGCGTTTTTTCAGATAGCCAGATAACCGAAGAGATGGTGTTGTGGATTTCCACTTCGGCATCTGAAACTCAGAGTTTTATCTTGACAATTGAGTAATTGTAACATATTATTTTATAGATATATATATGTATATATATGTATGTATATATATATGTATGTATATATGTATGTATATATATATATATATATGTATATATATATGTATATATATATATGTATGTATATATATAATATGTATGTATATATATATATATTATATATATATATATGTATATATATATATATATGTATTATATATATGTATGTATATATATATTATATATGTATGTATGTATGTATATGCATGTATGTGTATATATATATATGTATATATATGTATGTAATATATATATATATATATATGGAAGCACTCCGTCGGTTACGACGACGAGGGTTCCGGTTGATCCGATCAACAGAACAGCCTGCTCGTGAAATTAACGTGTAAGTGGCTGAGCACTCCACAGACACGTGTACCCTTAACGTAGTTCTCGGGGATATTCAGCGTGACACAGAGAGTGACAAGGCCGGCCCTTTGAAATACAGGTACAACAGAAACAGGAAGTAAGAGTGAGAGAAAGTTGTGGTGAAAGAGTACAGCAGGGATCACCACCATCCCCTGCCGGAGCCTCGTAGAGCTTTAGGTGTTTTCGCTCAATAAACACTCACAACGCCCGGTCTGGGAATGGAAACCGCGATCCTATGACCGCGTGTCCGCTGCCCTAACCACTGGGCCATTGCGCCTCCACTATATATATATATATATATATATGCATGTATGCGTATATGTATGTATCTTTTGAAAGTCTCAGACATTGGATTGGGGCACCACTTTGAAGGGTTTAGTTGAAGAACAATTCCAATTCTGCCAGTCTACCTAAGAAGAGATGAAGGAGACAGTGTGGACATCCTTCGAATGTCGTTTTGCCTCTCTCAGACAGCAGATGTTAAACAATGGGAGCAAAAATAATTGCATAAACGTAGTATTGAAAAGCAGAAACCAACGTCCTTCGTTTCGGGCAGTGAGCTCCTGACTCTCTCTTTTCTCTTTTATTTGTTTCAGTCATTTGACTGCGGCCATGCTGGAGCACCGCCTTTAGTCGAGCAAATCGACCCAAGGACTTATTCTTTGTAAGCCCAGTACTTATTCTATCAGTCTCTTTTGCCGAACCGCTAAGTGACGGGGACGTAAACACACCAGCATCGGTTCTCAAGCAATGCTAGGGGGACAAACACACACACACACACATATATATATACATAGATACGATAGGCTTCTTTCAGTTTCCGTCTACCAAATCCACTCACAAGGCATTGGTCGGCCCGGGGCTATAGCAGAAGACACTTGCCTAAGATGCTACGCAGTGGGACTGAACCCGGAACCATGTGGTTGCTTAGCAAGCTACTTACCACACAGCCACTCCTGCGCCTTATATACTTTATACTTTAAAGAAGACCTGGATGTGAAACGCTCAGTATACAAAACAATTATGATGCAGGCGTACGTTTCCTGAAGACTCGAAGAATTAATATCGACACGAAGCGCACTTTCTCTTGGCCGCTACATCATCTCACATGTCGACGGCTATCCATTTGCAATTCAAGAACGGGAGATTTATACGAAATACCTAATAAACAAAAGAAGCAGCGACGCCTATGGGGATCCAAGATGCAACCGACAATGTAGATTATGTCATGTTTCTGGAAGATATCACGCGTATAATTAGCAGCTGCCCAAAAATGTCATCTTCCTAAGCGACCGTTGTCGCAGAAAAACAATTTACAATGCAGTTCAATAAAGAAAAAGAAAGACTGTCTTGGAACAGATACAGAGAATCGCTCTGTTATTGAATAATACACAAACACCTACGCAAGATATATTAGAGGAACATTTTCATGAAAACATCTATCATAACAGACCTTATATTGTTGTTTGTGAAAAATAAAAAGTATGTATCGTCATAGATATTAGCTGTCCTGCCGATGTGAACATCTCTGGAAATGAAAGAGATACAGGACAATATGGACAAAAGTTTTGAGACTTCAAACCACTATATTCAGATTATAAATTCACATTTATACCAATAGTAATTGGTGCACTTGGTTCTGTGAGTAAATGCCTTAGTGATAATCTGGATAGCTAAGGGTTTTTGAGACCCAACGCCCACTGCAGCTAACCGGCGTATTACAAATACAATCTATAAGTGGAACAGT